>NC_068997.1:6472503-6473739 GCF_001194135.2 Octopus bimaculoides
TATATATATATCGGTAATCTTCCAGTTTCGAGAGGTAAAAGAAATAAATAAAAATATTCAAGGGAAATAACTGAACGACTTACCAGTATTATCCGTACTACTTTTTCTCTAAAACAGCATGCGACGGAATTTTAACAGGCAGAAAAGAATCTAAAACAGCATGCGACGGAATTTTTTTTTATAAAAGTTTAAAATGTTTTTTTCCTCTAATATTAATTCACGATTTACAATTGTTTCGAACCATCTAGCATCGATCTCTCATGGGTGGGATACTGAACATGTGGTTTAGGTGTATCCGTTACTGTAGATGTGTCTCCTCAGGTGATTTCAAGAAGTATCTCGATAAAAGACTGTTTCGTATGCTTGTATGTTTATCGATTTTTACAGCTATACGCGGGTACCTCTGAGAGAGGAAGTTCACTAAAATGCACATAGAGTCATTCCGAATCTTCTCCTAAAATTGGAGCGACATGCGTGCTAATTTGTACGCCAGACTACATATGTGTGGGCGTTTATACATCCACATCTACTAACGGTTATATCTAATACGTTTTCACTGTATTGTGTATTTGTTTCTTTTTGTGTCTTATATTTGTTCTAGATCTTCTATTAGTATGAAGCTGTATACCTTAATTTGCCATTTAGATATACGAAGACCAAGAAGAAATCTTGCGAAACTGTATATTTTATCAAGATACCTCTTGAAATCGCCTGATGAAACACATCTACACCGACAGATACACCTAAGCCAGATGTTCAGTATCCCACCTGCGAGGGAGAGATGCTAGATGGGTCGAAACAATTATAGTGATCAATAAAGATTTTCGTATCTTCCGTTTTTTTCATTAATCAAATACCCAACGAACACTAGGCTAATGAAGGTGCAAACTACCAGCAAAACTATCAGGGTTTATACCATACTATAAGAAGGATTTTTAGTTGAATGTATCGACCCCAATAGTACATGTTCTATCGGTCTCTTTTGGAGAAGTGTTAGGTTATGGGAACATAAACACACCAGCACCGATTGTCAAGCAATAGTGGGTAGAAAACACAGACACACACACACACACACACACATATACATATATACAACGGGTTTCTTTCAGAAGATGTGCCCAAGATGCCGTCTTTGTGTATGTGTATATGAATGTCTATGTATATATGTGCGTGTATACATATATATATGTGTGTATATATATATATATATATATATATATATATATATATATATAT
>NC_068997.1:6479899-6480730 GCF_001194135.2 Octopus bimaculoides
ACTTTGTTGAATTATGTCCCTCCAGTTCTGAAATGTCGCTCACTTTCCTATTCAGCGAGAGCTGAATTATTTAAATAATTTTGTAATACCTACAACAACAGCACGCATCTCTATAGTGTGGCGTGAATCTGGTGTTTCTGCTTTTAGTCGGTTATTTTCTTACACTGCAACGATCTCAGTTATATTCATCGTAGCAAATTTGCCATCAGAATACAGGCATTTAACAAGCCTTGTTCCATGTTATAAGATTAGCTTCAGCTGTTATAAAAGCTCCTTTACTGAATGCTATCAACAGTATTCACTGGGTATTTAATGGTTAATTCTGTTTTAGGTGAATAATCATACGAAAAACCTTAGTGGTTTGCATCATCTCGGTTTCAAGCCACTGGGTTTCTAAGGATTCATATCTGACAGATAAAGCAGAAAGGTTTACATCGTTTAGGGGTGAAAGCAAAATCTCCCTCTCAGCCTGGCTTGAATTTGTGTGGTGGACCCGATTGAAAGGGTTGAAGACGGATAGTTTCCTCTTTGGTCAAGGCCTCATTGACTTTTTCAGGGTCCACCTGAAAAGGATAGTGAGGCTAGAGAGGGAAGTGCAGTCACCCTGTAAGTTTGTTGAAAGGTAGCAAGCATGACCCATGTGAATGGACCTACTCTAAGTGTGCGCCTGTAGACCGGATTGAATGAGGAGGAGGAGGAGAGGAGGAGAGGGATGTCTACCTGAGGTGCCTTTGGTGTTAGGGGGGTCCAAAGTGTGTGAGGTTTCTTTAGTCACCTCTCGGTGAAACTCCCCCCTATTGGGGAAGTGTATTGTTGGTTTAATCTCCTTGT
>NC_068997.1:6480920-6482709 GCF_001194135.2 Octopus bimaculoides
CGTCTGTGTATCGTCCTTTATGTTTTGTGTTCGTCCCTGGTGACCAGTAAAGGAAGTATTATTATTTCCATTATCATCTTCTTTCAGTTTTGCTTCCATTTCTTACCGAGTGTCTTCCTATTATTATTATTATTATTATTATTATTATTATTATTATTATTATTATTATTATTATTATTATTATTATTATTATTATTATTATTATTATTATTACTCTTTACCACAGGTTTTGCTGAAGCTTCTGGAATCTTACATGCGTAGCGGGCTTGCTACCTGCAGCATATAGTACCATGCTATCCATTCTTTTCGGTTATCTAATACTTTCCTGATTATTCTGGCCGTGTAACAGTTCTGCTAGGCACACTATTCCAATTTCCTTTATATTCCTCTTGGTGCCTCCTGATACTGTTCCCAAGGACCCAACAACAATTGGCACTGTCTTCACCTTCTTCATTTTCCATAGCCGGGCTATTTCATACTTAAGAGGGTATATTTATCTATCTTTTCGCCTTCCTTCTTAACTATTCGTGTGTCGAAGGAGCATGCAACATCAACTGTATACCATATATGGTGCATCTTGTCGACCACTACAAGGTCCGGTCTGTTATGCTCTAGCACCTGATCTGTTTGGATTGTGCGGTTTGTGCTCATACCACGTCTTGCCTCTCTCCTTTGTCCCCACTTTTCGCACAGCTTCCAATGTAGTACTTTCGCTACCTGATCGTGTCTCCACAACTTGTAGTAGTTTTGGGCAAGTCAAAGGCACTCGTTCGTGATATGGTTGATGGTTTCAACCACACTATTGCAGTTGTGGCACAGCGGAGACACTTGCTCATTTCAAAGGTTGACCCTCCAGTTCGTGCCCAAAACTTGATCTTACGCTGCCAATATAGTGCTATCGGTCTCTTTTTTTTAGGGTTCCTTTCATCAGCCAATCCCACCTATTTTCTCCAGCAACTTCTGTTGTGACTGCATGGAATTGATTGTGTAGTCCCTTCTTGCGTAATTCTTCTTCATGTCCTTTTTGAACTTTTTCCTTTGTTTTTCCTTTTTTCTCTGCTTTTAATACTCCCTCGTTCCTAACTGTCACAACAAAGTTTCCTTACTTTAGGCTAGGCATCTCTTTAAACTCTCAAGTTCGATACACACGCAGTCTTCCACGCGTTTCAGTCTGTTTTCATTTGCTCTCTTCATGTACAGGCGATCGGTGTCCGCACGTGGATGATGGCCTCCATGCATCGTTAGAAGCTTTCGTGCCTTTCTGTCCATCTCCTTTAGTTCTTCCTCTGTCCACTTCCGGATTCCAGCGCCATACCGAACTACTGCGACTGCGCGCAGGTTTATTGCAGAAATTATGTTCCTGTCATTTAACTTTGAAGTCAATATTTTTGTCACTCTCCGCAGGTACTCTCTTTTTGTCTTATCCTTCATGTCATTGAGTTTGATTCCATCTGCCTCAAGTATTCCCAGGTATTTATAGCTGGATTGAGGTTGAATTGCCTTCATCATTTCACCACTTGGCAACCATATGCCTTCTGTTCTGAAAAGCTTTCCTCGTCTCATCACCATCGTAGCACATTTTGAGAGACCAAACTCTATCATTGAAGAAAATCCGCACAGACTGGACTAGGCTGTCCAATTCTTATGTAGGTTGAAATAGTATTTCCTTCTACAAATATCAATATCGGTGAGCTGGTAATAACGTTAGAACGTCGGGGAAAATGTCCTCTACTGTTTGTTCTGGGTTTCACAGTTCAAATTGTATCGGAATCAATTATCCTTTCATCCT
>NC_068997.1:6482991-6486880 GCF_001194135.2 Octopus bimaculoides
GATGGGGCGCAGGAAATTACATTCTTTGAGGTTTTGTCTTGTGGGATTCTTTTTTGAAAATTTTATTACTATCTTTAAATGCCATTATACAAAATGTTGCGCAAAGTATAAAAAATAATTTTTTTTCTCTCTTGCTATTCATTGCTGCGTCAAAAATATCAAACTACTAATTAAAAGTACGTTTTTTTAAAAAATTTATATTAAAAAATGTTACTCAAACATTTTTAATAACTTATTTTCTGTAAATTCAGTTTCATATGTTACATCCTTTGTTTTTCTTTTTTGAATACTCACTTTTATATTCTGGTTTTATAGTTTGTGTCAAATACTATTTTCTGCGTATTTTATATTATTCTTTATTTTCGATCATTGGATGTTAGATTCATTACGTATAAATTAATATTCCAAATGGCCAAATGCTACTTTTCCCACAAAATTATAAGATACGTTAATAACAACGCCTCATGTACTTCATTTCTTTTTTTAACTCTCGCGTATCATTTTCAGTTTTATGTTTGTCAACGATATATTTAATATTGGTTTCAAATTGTTGGCACAAGGCCAGCAATTTCAAAGGAGGAGCTAGTCGGTTACATCGACTCTAGTGTTCATCTGAGACTTATTTCATTGACCCGGAAATGGACGAAAAGCAAAGTCGATCTCGACGGATTTGAACTCAGAACATAAAGACAGAGGAAATGCCGCTAAGCATTTTGTCCAGTGTGCTCGCCGCCTTGATAGTTATCATGTCTTTGTTACCATACTTAACTCATCCTAAGTCATCATGAGGTGATATAATGCTCACGGCAGAGAAATGGATAAGCAGTAAATATTTTGAGGAAGAATGATCAATTTATAACAAAAGCCGCATTCAACTGATATCCCAGGTTGAAACAATCAATTGGAATCAACTAGGATCAACTGGAACCAACCGGAATCCTGGATTGAAATAACTGGCACCCCACACTGAAACAACATTTGTTGTTGTTGTTGTTGAATCCTCAGGCTAGCCTTGTTTGAGTAAAACTGTGAGCTAAAGTACTCCATCTGCTATCACCCCATCTTATTTATAAAGCATAATATATCTAGGACAACATTATCCACTGTAGCCCTCCCTGATGGTGGGGTTTGATTTGCAGGACATTTGTCAGCTACTTCTAGTAGTTCAAGAGACGGCATAGATGGTCCCTCGTATTAGACTTAAATGTTTGTTGAGTCTGTTTTTCACTGTTTTCAATTCAAATGCTTACATACTTCTATTCTTTCTCTGAGTCTCGATAATGGATTGGTTTTGGCGATGATCATTCCACAGACACAAATACACTTGAGATAATTCTCAGGCAGATTCAACGGAACACAGTGTTACAATTACAAGGTCGCACCTTTAAATTACAGGCACAGTTCATTCGACGGGTACCCACACAGTTTCCGTCACCCATTGTCACTCACAAGACTTGGGTCAACTCGAAGTTACAGTAAATGATACTTGTTCAAGTTGTCACACTGTGAGATCGAACCCGAGATCTTGTAATTACGAAGCGAATTTGTAAACCCTTCGGCCATAAATAAACTGATTCATTTTCTTATGAAAGAAACAAAGATATATTCCTTGCTAAAGAATTGGGTCACTTAAAAAAATTTAATTCCTGGTTTAGCTTTCTGCAAATTTACTGTTGATAGGAAACAAGAACTGCAAAAGAGAAACAATACACAAAGTAAAAAGGAAAGGAAAAACAACTGCTGGAATGGCTTAGATAAATTTGATTGGAATTTGTCAATACCAAATATCACTAGATCAAATAAAAATGTAGCTAAATCCAAGAGCTCTGAAGATAAAGACCAACAACAAAAAGAAAAATATGAACTACTGCATTAAAATAGAATTTTTCGTTTGGAGAATTTTACTGATTAAATGAAGAAATTTTTATCATTTTCATTAAAATATTTAGGAAATTTAGCAGCACCGAGTGTAATTTATGCAAATAAGCATCAGCTTCATTCCTTAACAATATTTACTTTATGTACATTATTCATCATTTTGTTTCAAAAGTATGTTTTACTAGCTGACGTACCCGGTAATTCCCGGGAAAGCGGGGCTTATCCCTTGGTTCCGTTCTCATAATTGTTTCGCTAATCCAACAACAGCAATACAAAGTATGTAGCCCTTAAAACGGTTTTCGTGAATTTACAGAGAATACCGAACTGTCTTACACAGGATCTTGTTTTTAAAAATTCCCAGACAGAATTTCCCACATATGTAGTAGATTAACCCAATATTAAAACTTCTCGGTAATATTTCCATGTCTCAGTTTCTCTAAATCTAATAAAACAGTGAATCGCAACGGTTTGGATTCGAATGCCTTGTTGCACTGGTTTCAGCTTTCTGAACTCTGAGTTCAGTTTTCAACTGTGCTTTCATATTATGTATTACTTGGGCTGGTGTCCCCATCTTGGTTGTTGCTTTCACTACGTTGTGTACTCACCAGCCTTCTTCAGGTCTTTTATGATTCACCTTAGCTCTGAGTTCAATCCCAGGCAAGGCACTAAAGTGAATCATAGGACACCTGAAGGCGGCTGATGCATACAACAGCCGAAAAATAGTGAAAGCAACAACCCAGATGAATACACCACTCCGATTAATACATAATATAAATTCCTCACCTCAAAAATACAGAATATAATTTTGCTTTCCTTCATTCGGATAAATAAACTGTTCAACACTTCTCTCTCTCTTTCTCTCTGTCATGAATAAAGGGTTTGGTTCCAAATTCTGAGAAAATTACCGAATACGATAGGCACCCGAAGAAGGACATCACGGCTGAAGTGTTGCGACTATAGCAACTAATGAGGACACTAATCTAAATATAGCAGACCATAATGATGAGCTTTTGGTCTTTTACATAGAGAAAGGGGGAGAAGAAGGAGGAGGAGAAAAATGAGGAAGAAGATGAAGAGAAAGAGGAGGAGGAGGAGGAGAAGTAGAGCAGGAAAACAACGACAAAGAAGAAAGAGAAGATGGGGGAAGGGAAGAGGAGGGGTATGAGTAGGATGGCAGGAGGAGAAGGCAGAAGAGGAGAAAATGAGGATGGAGAGGAGGGGAAATGTGGAAGGAGGAGGAGGAAAGAGGGAGGGAGGAGGGGACGATGACTCAAAAACGAGTATTGGTGCAATGTCCCAGTGAAAACATCAATAAAATGGTAACGCAATAGATTTGATATAATGATTTGGGACAGAGAAGAGAAACTGTGTACAGTAGCGGAAATCAGCTGCCCAGCAGATGTTAGATTTCTCAACTATTGATTACAAGTTAAGGTTTATACATGTAACTATTGGGGCACTGGGAATATGTAACAAACTGCCTAAATACCAATCTTGAGAAATTAGACTTCTCAAAACCAGAAAGGAGAAAGCTGATTCGAAGACTACAGATCTGAGCCATCACTGGAACTGTAAAAATTTGTATAATTTTCCAGAAGTTTATCATTTAAGTATATATGGGCATGTCTAGATATGCAAGTATATGCATGAGAAGACATACATAAAACAAACATAAAATCTGCGCGTATACATACATACATACATACATACATACATGATGGCCGTCCACTCGTGACCGAGGAAGACCATTGCTGACCTCCAGGAACATTGTGCGCTCTAGGACTAACTTATATTTTGCATTTGCGGCTCCGTTGGTGGCTAATGAGCCCTGCTCTTGACAAGCATACACGACTGCAAACATTGCAGACCAAGCTTTCCCCATTCACTATACGAGCCGTGCGCTTTTGCGCAGCTCGCTTATGTTCTTCATGCTGGATACGTGCTCTCTCAAAAGTGTCGACCCCCTCCTTAACCTGTTTCCTCCATCTGTGGCGATGACAGGCATTGTTCT
>NC_068997.1:6487091-6488587 GCF_001194135.2 Octopus bimaculoides
TTTGTTTGCCTTGCGATGCCATGCTGGGACCAGACACGAGACTGAAGAGACCGAAAGGAATTAGTTGCTCTCTGCAACCTGAAAGATATTTCCTCATCCAGGGAGCAAGAACGGCTGAGTGTGCTGCCCAGGTAGACAAACTTGTCTACTACCTTCAGAATTGTTCCTTCAACCAAGATAGCTGGTTCCACATATGGATTTCCTGGTGCAGGCTGAAACATATTTCAACAGTCTTGTCCAGGCTAATGCTGAGTCCAAATGCCTTGCAAGAAGCAGAAATGCAATTCATGAGTATTTGCATGTCATCCACTGTATGAGTGACTAAGTCACAGTCATCTGCATAAAGGAGGTCACGAATAATAGACTGGAGAACCTTTGAATGGGTCCCGCCATGCCACCACCAACATTGATCCAACCTCCATCCCATCATGAAATGATTTAATTATAGATACAAAATGATCCGGACATCCAAGTTTGTCAAGTATTTTCCATAGAAAGGCCCTATTTACAGTATCAAAGGCTTTTGTTAAATCAACGAATACCTCAACAAGATCCATATTCTGCTCATAGCACTTCTCCTGCATCTGTCTTGCTGTGAAAATCATATCCAAAGGAGCTAATGTGGAGCTCTTAGGTCCATAAGCTCGCTTCATAAGATGGTAAAGCTTCTTGCTGTCATTTGCATCAGCAGCAACCTTTAAATTTCAAAATCCAAACTGTATTTTGGGTATGTCCCTAGTAGTGTGCCTATAATTAAATGTTTACATATCATTAAGGTATTTACAAATGGTGACTCTGTTTTGACTTTCTCGCTAAAAGCGGTTCTCAAACAGCTCTTTTATTGGCATCACTAGCGTAGCTAGTGTGTGTGCCACTCAGAGCGGCCCTTCCGCCCGCCCCACAAAAAACATATTGCCTACAGCAGACCCAAAAGTTGAGCCCCATTAAAAGTTCCGCCCGGGGCGGACTACCCCTACCTCCCCACCACCTAGCTACGCTAGTGATTGATATCTCTGTTCCTTTAATATAGTCGTCGTTTGTCTTGACGTTAGGACGTTAGGAGGGATGTTATGTGTAACAAAACTATACATGTGCGCGTGCGCACTAGCACACGTATCCATTTGCTCTTATACACACATGTATACATACACACACATATGTGTGTGCTTATGTGTATGAGTATGTACACATGAAATAGTGTCACGATTTGTAAACTTAATAATTTATAAACATCTAATTATTAAAGAGGAATAAGTTTCAGAAAAGTCATTTCTATTCATATTTTCAAGAATATATTGTACCAAGAGATTTCTCTTTCTACTACTACTACTACTACTACTACTACTACTACTACTACTACTACTACCACTACTACTACTACGGCACACGCACGCACACGCACACACATATCAATTAGGTAAGTGCCAACGCACGAAACTCTCAGACTTTGAGTCACTCAGTTCTGTTAAATATATATATATATATATATATATATA
>NC_068997.1:6489788-6497581 GCF_001194135.2 Octopus bimaculoides
ATATATATGTTTATATATATCAAATGGATGTTTTATAAAACTATTTAATAAAACTGTTTATTGTATGTGTGGAATAGTTTTATCAAACATCCATTTGATATATATAAACATAAAAAGTGACACAGGTAGACTGTATGAACCAAGAAAAAGAGGGGAAGAGGACTTATTGGATGCGAACACAGCATTAGAGCAGAAGAAAACAACATAGCATGGTATGTAAAAAATGCCACAGAACCGCTATTTTTAGAAGTAAGAAGGTCAGGCTTGTGTAGGATGAAAGATTGCAAAGATAAAGCATTATACAAGAAATTGAAAACGAATGAAACTGAAAATAGGTGGGTAAAGAAAAGAATGCATGGTCAATTTCGTAGGGATGTTAAAGATAAGTTCAGGTTTATACCTCTAACTGTTGGGGCACTGGGATATGTAACAAACTGCCTAAATACCAACCTTGAGAAATTAGTCTTTTCAAAACCAGAAAGGAGAAAGCTGATTCGACGACTACAGATTTAATCCATCAATGGAACTGTAATAATCTGTAAAACTTTCCAGAAGTTTATCATTTAAGTATATATGAGCATGTCTAGATATGCAAGTATATGTATGAGAAGACATACATGAAACAAAACATACAAATCCTCACATATACATACATACAAAAATACCCTGTTGTTGATGTTGAAATTCCAATGAAGGAACCTTGGATCTAGGTTAGA
Organism: Octopus bimaculoides; assembly: GCF_001194135.2. Classification (NCBI taxonomy): domain Eukaryota; kingdom Metazoa; phylum Mollusca; class Cephalopoda; order Octopoda; family Octopodidae; genus Octopus; species Octopus bimaculoides. The sequence continues at coordinate 6,490,505 of NC_068997.1, forward strand.
AACTGGCTCTTACTCTATTAGCCAGAAATCGTGAAATAAAACTGAATAATGACATACATACATATATACACTCGTATCACTCAGGCAGCACCTGTTGAACAACAGCAGCAAAAATAAATATATTAATGCAGTACTGTGCTGAAAAGTGAAATGAGCAACATTGTACGAGTTGGCAGTGAAGTCCTCAAGAAGCACTCTATTCTTGTTGATCTCCTACACAACCCCAAAGCAGTTGGACTCTCTAACATCAGAGAAGACCTGGATGGAAAGCACTCAGCACACAAGAAAAGACTATGCATGGGTATGTTGCCCGGAAGCTTGAAAAAGACAGTAAAATTGACTCGAAGTGCAGACTCTCTTGGACACAAGACCATTACATCACATCGCACTTTGAAGGCTATGCGTTTGCAGTCCAGGAACAAGAGATTGCCACAAAGTATCTGGTGAACAAGAGAGACAGTGACACTCTTGTAATCCCAAGGTGCAACTGCATGTGTAGGCTATGTCATGTTTCTGTGGAAGACATTACGCATGTGATTAGCAGCTGTCCAAAAATGTCGTCACGGTACTACCTCCCTCTGCGGCACGATGTTTTTGCTAAAACAGTTTACAATGCCATCCGCAAAAAAGACTGTCCTGAAATAAACTTAGAAAATCCCTGTTATGGAATATATTTATAAACACCAACCCAAGGAATACTGGTAGAATATTCCCATCAAAACTTCTGTCAAATGTAAGCATAACTGGCCGGATATTGTTGTTTGGGACAGAGGGGCAAAGTATATACTATCATAGAGGTTAGCTGCCCTGCAGATATAAATATCTCTTTGAAAATCAAAGAAAAAGAGGATATCTTTGGACAACTGCTTCGAAACCTCCAGCTTCAATATTTAGACTATGAATTCATATCCATACCAATAATATTTGGATCACTAGGTTTTGTTAGTAAATGCTTAAAGGATAATCTGGATAAACTGGGATTTTCAGAAAGAGAAATCGATCGGCTAATTCGTACATTACAAGTGCAATCTGTGAGTGGAACAGTAAAAGTATGCAAGACTTTTCTCATGTTCCAAATGTGAATTTGTCTGTATTAATTACATCCCAAAGATGAAGCTTTGTATCTTTGTTGGAAATCGGCTCTCTCCTCTGTGGAAGATTTTTAGTAATTAAAGAACAGAAGAGACATACATACATACATACATGCATGCATGCATACATACATACATACATACATACATACATACATACATACATAACAAGCAGCTGGGAGGAAGGGAGTTTAGAGATGTGCCAAGCAAAACTAATGTCAGAGTTGCGGGAGCATAGGAAGAATTTAGTTTCAATGTGGCTGAAATACAAGAAAACCTTTGACTCCGTCCCTACCAATAGGAACCTAGAAGCCATTCAACTTGCAAAAGTTCCAGAGAGCATACACAAAACCATAGCTGACCTGGCTTCATCGCGGGCCACCATCATGAATTTAAATACAAGGAGTAATTGAATTATCACAGATAAAGTTCAATATCGCAGAGGTAAATTCCAAAGGGACGGCCTTTCTGTGATGCTCTTCATACTTTTTGTAAATTCCTTGTCATTCACGTTCACTTGGTTCACAGGTTCACTTGGAGACGTAAATACTAAAATTAGTCTCTTTGTGGATAATTTTTAACTGTATGCTAAGAGTATGCATAAGATGTAAAAAAAGCTTGATTTGGTTACAACATTCTTAAAGAGTATAAGGTTGGAGTTTGGTCAAGGAAAACTGTAAATTAGACTAGCTGCATCTCCATCAATGACTTAACTGTTTCTCCTATATCTGATGATGAATGTTACAAGTACCTAAGTGTATGTGAACAGATATCTTACGATGGTACCTGTATCAAGACACGAGTCACAAAAGAATATTACAGCCGGATAAAGAAAATAAGAACCTCCGAACTGTCTGCATTCAATAAACCAAAAGCCCATAACGTGTTTGCAGTACTTGGACTCATACAAACATTTAGGCTACTTGATTGGACGCTTGATGAGATACGAGTCATTGATGGGAAAGCCCGAAAGATACTGACCAGCACAAATAATTTTTACATCAACAGCGACGTAGACAACATCTACCTAAAACGAAAACAAGGAGGCAGACGCTTAGCATCGATGCAGACTGCCCTTGAATTTCGTATCACATCCTTTCGGCAATACCTTTAAACCACTAAGTGTCGAAATGCATCCCTTGGCCAAGTTTGCATACACGAGGTAGATAACTTCATAAGACTTGGAAAGCAGCTCTTTAAGCAACATTCCTTGTCTGATAACCTTGAGCACATGCCTAAAGAAGTTACACAACAACTCTATCGCAACGTATCATCAGATGAAAGGCTGAGCGCATATCAGCAGAATATCATACAGGGATGTGATAGCAGAAAGCACTTGGATGATAGTAACATTGAGCATCAAAGCAGTCTATCGTGGACCAGCAACCGGATTACTAACTCTCATTTTGAAGGGTATGCGTTTGCAATCCTGGAACAATAAATAGCATCCAAATACCCAATGCACAAGAGGAAGAGACGCAGGAAAAACACTAAAATGTGATAATCGATGCAGACTGTGGAGTTAGCACTGAAGATATTAACCACATCATAAGCAGTTGTCCGAAAATGTTATCGCGGTTTTATCTACCGATGAGAAATGGTGTTGCAGCAAAGACACTGTAAAATGAAATCCGTTGGAATGATAATCCAGAAGCCAAACAGATAAGTTCCCACAGTGGGGTAGAGGCTATGGCCGCTTATAATCTGTAAGAGTACTGCTGGAATGTCTCTGGGAAAACCTCAATAAAATGCAAATGTAACAGACCAGATATATTGATGTGGGACAAAGAAGAGAAACTATGTACAGTAGGGGAAATCAGTGAGCCAACGGATATCAACACAAAGCTAAAGGTCATTGAGAAAGTTGACGCTGAACTATCGAGATATTTATAGTTAGTCTATCCGGATTACAAGTTCAGGTTTATACCTTTAATTATTGGGGCACTGGAATATGTAACACACTGCCTTAGCACCAATCTTGAGAAATTAGGCTTCTTAAAACCAGAAAGGAGAAGGCCAATTAGAAGATTACAGATTCAAGCCATCACTGGAACTGTAAAAATGTGCAAAGCTTTCCAAAGGTTTGGCATTTAAGTATATATAAGTGTATGTGTAGACACGTAACTACATGCATGAGAATACATACATCAAGCAAAACATACAAATCTGTAAATGCATTGACTCAAAATGTTGCACATATACATACATACATACATACATGCATACATACATACATACATACATACATACATTGCTTACATATATACTCTGTTGATATTGTTGAAATTTCAATAAAGGCTCCGTGGAACTAAGTTAGAAACCGGTTCTTTATTGACAAGAAATCTTGAGAAATAAAGTTGAATAATAGCATACATACATACCTGTATACACGCACACACACATACACACTCACACACATTTACATACACATTTACATACACCTTTATACATATATATGCTTAATATATACGTGCATGCATATATGTATATGTGTATGTATGTACATATGTCGAATGTGTTGGTGGTAGTGGTGGTGGTGTGTAGGGTTGTTCACATGCTTAGTTTGTGAAGAACCAGGAGGCTCACTACATTAGACGTGTGAATATATGTACATGTAAACACATGTACATATTGTATGTGTGTGTGTGTGTGCATGTATGTATGTTTGAGACACATATACATTTAATTCATAGTTAATTAGTTTGATGTTTGGAACTTTATCGTTTTTAGATGTCATCTAAATGTTTTTGTTTTGTTTTGTATGTGCCAAGGAGACGTGGCACTTATGTATCTTACTTTAATCTGATAAATTGGTCAAAACTGTTCATTCATCTTGTATCTTATAAACATACACACTTGCATGTGTAATGTTTATAGACACACACACTTAAATGTAATATCTACATCTTCGTATGCATGCACGTATATATATATTGTGGGACAAAGAAGAGAAACTATATATATATATCGTCAGTAAATCATAAATCCGAAAGAGCAAGACAGTAATTCGATAAAGGTAGTTATGGCCGGTCTATGGTGTTACCCCGGGTCTATGTTACCCCGGGTCTATGTTACCCCGGGTCTATGTTACCCCGGGTTTCACGTCTATAAAGCGCTTGGCATTACAGCGTCTCTTCAGAAGAGACGCAACGCGCGCATACGGGTTTAGATTTTTATAAAAGGTCAGCAATTTCTGGAGGTGTGTGTGGGGGGGGGGCTAAATCAATTACATCGACCCCAGTGCGTAACTGGTTCTTATTTTATCGATCCCGAAAGAATGAAAGGTAAAGTCGACCTCGGCAGAATTCGAATTCAGAACGTAACGGCGGACGAAATGCCGCAAAGCATTTTGCTCGGCGCGCTAACAATTCTGCCACCTCGCCGCCTTGTGTGTATTTATATATAATATTAATATGATTGATACTTAAATAGAATCATGAGCCTACGCCGTGTGTTGACTATAGAAAATAACCTCATATTAAGGGATATAAAGCTCGGGAGTTTCTTGGCCCTAATGATTGACTATTTTCTACTGTCAATATACAATGAAGGCTTATAATTCTATTTACAAAATTTCCATCGCCACCGTTTCTTAATTCACGCTTATGTGTGTGTATGTGGGGGAAGGGGCGTATGTATACACACGCACACGTATATATACACAGACACGCATATGTACATATATACATACATGAGTGATAGTTGTGTGTGTGTGTGTGTGTGTGTATACATACGTACATACATACATACATACATACAGCAAAATAGTATTTGACAATGTACGTCCATGTGCTGAAATGCCGCAGATGGTACCTTGGGGTAAATCTACTCAAATATAACAGCATTTTGTCAAGACTATTTCAAAATATATGTCGATCTCTTAGCTGCGCCAACTAAAAGTCGTTCAGTTAGCAACGCAAGTGTCCTTCAGGCAGTTAACGCCAAAGAAATGTCCTTCAGTCAGCAACACTAAATAATTTCTCTCTCATTTTATTCCGAAACAATGAAAAACAGACGAAAAACATATTTGTATTTTCCGTTTTATTTCAAAAGTGAAACTAAGCTTTGCGTTAGCTGTGAGCAACACACGTAAACACAGATGCGTTTAAGTAAATCATTTGGCTTTTCTGTGAATCATGCTAAACAACGTACTTTGCCTTAGCTAAATATTTTTGATAATAAACAGAATTTTCGAGATCGTTTTACAGTTTTCATAAGCCAGAAAGGATGACTTACCTTAAAGCAACTTTAAAGGGGGATTATGTTGCCAGAACCGGCTCGAGTGATGAAGATTTAAAACAAAAATTCCGTATAAATAGAGGTCCATCACATAAGGCACAAGAAACTAATTCTCTTGTGAAAGTCGTGACGTCTTCGCAGCTGGTATTGCGTTTACCGGTGCTAATCTAACTCCGTATTGTAATTACTCTTTAAATTAAGCATCATTCAGTCGAGATACTACTCACTGGAGAATGATGCCATTTCCTACATGCAACTATCTCTCGCCTCAACCCACCATCTCCTCCCTCCTTCATAGATTCTTCTTTCCTTTCGTCCGGTTTTCATATAGACTTAATCTGTCTTGCTACACACAGTGCTCGCTACCTCTTCGCAGAATGTTCTTTCCTCCACCTGGTTCTGCCACTTCTTCACTAAACACATCTCTACCGTTCTATTATCTCTTCTTCTTCTTCTTCTTCTTCTTCTTCTTCTTCTTCTTCTTCTTCTTCTTCCACAGCCACCACCTCCACCAATCCGTATTCACCCCCCCCACACACACATGCGAACACACACTTGCTGTCTCCCTCACATCCCCTCCTTACATCGCCATGCCCACCACTCCTACTCGCCCACTCACCTTCAGCACGTCTATCAACTCCATTATACTAACTTGTATGTCACTATTATTCAACTCAGTGGAGACTTCCCTTCATTGCACTCACCTTCTACCTGCCTCATCGTTCTCCACACACACACACACACACACACACACACACACACACACACACACACACACACACACACACACACACATACATACACAGCTCACACGCACGTTGATATTAAATTGATAGTTCCTTCCTTAAATTTCGTTATTTCAAACGCATACACGCATGTATATGCGTTTAGGTATGTATGTATGTATATAGATGTAGAGATAGATAGATAGATAGATAGATAGATAGATAGACAGAAAGAAATTTATATACATACATACATACATGCAATATATTTCTTCCATTATTTCAGTCTTTTTTTTTCGTGTTCCCTTTCTTAATTTCATTCCCTCTTTTCTTCTCTCTAACCTTCCCACTTCCCCCCCCCTCTCTCTCTCTCTCTCTCCTTCGCAGCTAAACAACACCCTCCCTACACCTTCCCACTTCTAAAACTCCCTATTCTTTCTTTCTTTTCCCTTCTTCTTCTACTCTTTCCTTTTAGCCTATTTTCTTCCATCTTTTCTTTCCTTTCTTCACTCTGGGTTTTTCTTTGTTTTTTCTAGTATTTTTATTGTTTTTAATTTTCTTCCTTCTTTCAAACTGTTTTCTCTTGATCATTCATTCTGTCTTTCTTTTTTCTTTCTTCCTCATTTTTGCCATTTCTTCTGTAAAAGATGACAAGCAAGGAAAGAATTGCATCTTATTGACTGGACACACTCACTACTGGCCATTCATAGAGACGTTTCATAAATACATATGCATATATACATTAGTATATATGCATATGTATTCACTCACTCATGTACAAACATGTACACACAACACACACATATATACATACAGTATGCGTGTACGTGAACGAATGCTTGCATACGTATGTTGTATGTATATATGTGTGTGTTGTGACTCATGCATATACATACATAAATACGTAATACATACATACATTCATTCATTCATGAGCGCACGCACACACACACACACACACACACACACACACATATATATATATATATATATATATATATATATATATATATATATATATA
>NC_068997.1:6498054-6502119 GCF_001194135.2 Octopus bimaculoides
ATATATATATATATATATATATACACATATATATATATACGTATGTATGTTTGTAAACACATACATACATATGCACACATATCCACTCATACGAACATATCTTTCTTCCTTCCCTCTCTCTCTTTGTCTCTGTCTGTCTGTCTCTCTCTCTCTCTCTCTCTCTCACTCTCTCTCTATCTCTCACTCGCTTCTTCTTTCTCTTCTTTCTTGCCCTTCGCTTTCTCATCTTCCAAACATCCACCACGAACCACCAAACCGTTATTTACTTCAGTTTATCTAATTTTCAGGGCCAATGTATTCCCCGTATTCTTCAGCCTCAACGTTTGGCGAATCTATCAACAACAACAATCACGTGATTGCTCAACAATCCCCGTCTGCTACCGCAGCTTCAATATTCCACTTCGCTATAGTCTTTCTTCACCTTCAATTCATCCATTTTCTCTTCTCTCCATCCATGCAGATAAATTGCTAAGATAGTCGTACACTTCAGATAAACGATCGTTTTTATTTTTTGTTCTTTGCTTTTTCTTTGTTCTTTGGGGGTTTTTTTGGGGAGGGGGGGGTTCTCGCCCCCTTTTTCTGCTTCATCAGACTTTCTTTCGCCTTGTAGTTAAGTCGTTATTCTAGTTATTTAACTCCAAGTCTGCTCTGATCAAACAGATCTAGGATCAAAAGTATTTCAGCAGTGATCACCCATCCACACCCGCCACAGCCTTCTTAAGAATACTTTTAAAACTACATTATTTAATGTCCTTCACTTACTTAGGATAGTAAGATGCTATTTCAGAGAGATTTGGCTATTATTCGTCGGAGATCAAACGACCAAGCAGAGGCCCTTTGCCTGCACTAAGTTTTTGTCATTATTCTGGACAGTTTTTTTTAATGCTTTAGTTCTTTAGCTTGTTTTGGCAATCACAACTATGCCCACGACGGAGTACAGCTTTCAGAACGAGAAAAATGGTAAAATTGGTTTGATCATATTGTTCTGATATTAACATCTTCCTTAAATCAAGTTATTAGATAAACACGAAGTAATGTCTCTCCAGGTGAATGTCGACAAATATATTCTATTATACTTTTGTCAATCAATACATGTATGTTTTTGGGGGTTTTTTTTCTTCAAGTTCTTCGCAGAATTCAAAGTGATGAGCTTGGGGTTTTTTTCTTTCTTTTTTTTTTTTTTTTCAAGACAGGTCCAGAGCTGTGTGGATATATTAAGGCGCGCGCGCACCACCTATGCACACCTATAATTGTGTGTAATCTATTCATTCCAAGAAATTCAAATGGAGAATCTTTGAAATATTTGGCAAACACAAATTGATTGGATTTAGAGGCTAAATCGGGTAACAGCGGCATTCCCGATTTTTGTGGAACCCTGTTTTAACATACACCAATAACAACAGTTACAAATGAAAATGTATAGAGCCTGGACGCAGGATCTGTAAGTTCCGCTATAGTTCACCTTCGATGTTCTCTATTTCCACAATTTTCGACGAGACATCTACATCCACTAAGCAACTGACCTCTACAATAGTTCTTATATGTTTACTCCAGAATGTTCCAGCAGTTTTCCTTATTCTTCAAAGCTTCGATATATTCTGATTCTGGTGTGTTTGTTTTATGACCGTTAGGACAATCCTTACTTCGGATAATAACGTAAATATCTTTGCTAAAAACCTTATATCTCACTTGAAGATACTGCCTTGCAGACAAATTTGAGCCGGTGCTGATGGTCATCTTCCATACTGTTGTGACAGATATAATCAGTATCTTCCCAAAAATCATCCGTCGAAACGTAATTGTTTGAAGGCATCCCTATGTCTTTGCATGATTAGATATTTAGAAGCTATTTGTTGTTCTTAAATAGCAACAACATATTCTTTTAGTTGAGATGTGATGTATCTATAGAAGGTGCCAGATAGGATTGCCTTCCTGTTTCTGTTGGTGGTATCTTGCTGCTTTGCTTCCAGCAGAGCAGCTCTCTTGATGAGGAATTAACTGCTAGGAACAGCTTCCAACTCATACCCTCATTAGTCACCATATTAATGGCACACCCTCATTAGTCACCATATTAGTGGCACACCCTCATTAGTCACTCATTAGTCCATTGTTTTCTAATTTATAGCATAACATTTAAGCATGCATGATGCGTTCCTTGGTTTTCAGGCATGAGTTACCGTTTAATGGACAACAACTAGAAGCGATAATTTGGTCAATGTATGCTTTAGTAACTTGACCGATCACTGATAATATCAAGTCAGTACATTTTCTATTGTGTGTCATAATCGTTTTGTTTGCTGAGTCTTAATGTAAATAATTCTCTTTAAATGTTGTGTAAGCTATGCTGTGAGTTATTTGTATCATTCACTTATTTATGATTTGTTTGTAGGCGTGGCCGTGCAATGAGTGATAATCTGATTTTTGTATTATTGCTTTTAGTCGTGATTCAATTTTCTAACTATTTTTTTCCAAGGCAGAATCCATTGAGCTTTTGATAGTTTTTATTTGCTGCGTATTTCTGCTGACTGATTTTGTTAGCTTTTCATTCCTCGGCGAACGTGACTTGTTCACACAGTTGTATTTTAACATACCTGTAGCTCCTCGTTCTCCCCCATGTAAACAAGTGAAAGGATTTTCTTTAGAGTCTTTCTAGAATTGGTATGGGTGCTGGTTCAGTTGAAAAGCCCATTGAAATTTCTCTTGATAATTCTCCAACCGACGATATCCGATCCTGATTTCCTGTGTTGCAATAATGTATTCCTGACAATTTCATTGTAGTGACTTGCAGAGATTGTTAGACAGTTCATGATGATGTAGATGATGTCTTCCAGACTGGTGTAACACAATTGGCATTTTCTATCATAGCATGGAGGTCTAGAGGTACCCTTAACTCTCCTGCTAACCAGGTATTTTGTAGATATCTCCTGTTCCGTAAATGTGTCGTGGTCCTTTAGGTAAGAAGTGATGCATCTGTTATAAGTCCAGGAGATGCAAATATTCCTATTAATACTGACAATATTCTCTAGCTCGAGGAAACAAACGCATGCAGAACTTTCTGCTGCCATGATGAGTGTTTTTCCCCCGAATTTTTGTTTATGTAAATCGGTCTAGTTACCTTTGGTTCACACTGAACAGTTCTTAAACGATGATTATATTTGAATTTCACATTAGAAAAATAATCGACACGGGAAACCGCTAATTAATGAATTTTAAAAGAAAGCAATTTCATCTTTTATAAAGAAATAAACATGAGATTCTTAATTTCAGAACTGCTAATCACTATTAAAAATATATAATTAAAAAAAATATTCTTCGTATATAACAATAAGAATGGTTTTTTTTCTAATGCTCGACCCCACCACCGCCGCCATCATACTCGTGTGTGATTTTATACCATTTCCAATTATAATATTTCAGTTAAGTATGAAATTACTCTTTTACTTTTTATTTATCCGCTTCGAAAAACTCAGTGCCTAGTGTATGTGTTTGAGGGTTTGCAAAATAACGAAATTCATAGTGTGGGTCACAATATAACGGCCAAATACAAATGATAATAACTATATATATTTGTATTTAGTGAAAGAAAGTATTCAGTGGTTGCAAAAGTATTTCCAGAACGAAGTATTCGATAATATAAGCATTTTGTACCTTGGATCAAACGCAAAACGGTAGAAGATGGGGGTGAGAACATATGCAAAAATACAGTTAAACTCATACATAATAACAGACATATGCATATATACTTACAAGCATTCATATGTGTGTGTGTGTGTGTGTGTGTGTGTGTGTGTGTGTGTGTGTGTGTGTGTGTGTGTGTGTAAGATATAGTATAATTATAAATAGGGTAAATTCTAACCATAGAGGGCGTGAGAGACAGAAAGATACACCCCCCCACACACACACACACACATACACTAACACACAAAAGACAGAAAAAAGCAGAGACAGAGACGGAATGAGAGGGAAATCAAGAAAAAGAATAAAATTACCGTGGGAAGTGAAACATCTAACGTTTCGGACAGAATCTTTCTTCAGGAAAAAATTGAAAGGAAAGAAATTAATGAG
>NC_068997.1:6503238-6506062 GCF_001194135.2 Octopus bimaculoides
TTTTTTTTTTTTTTTTACTCGTTTATTACTGTTATTCTATTATTTTCACGCTTGTCCATTATCCGGAAATGGAGTAAGTGGAGCAAGAGGAAACGAAAAGTGTCGCTGAAGAGGTCACAGATGTTTGACGAAAGATTTCAATATATATCTATTCTTCACATATTGGTCAAGCACAACAACAACAACCCCAGCAGCCTGAAAATCATGAGCTGCAGCAACAACAACAACAGAACCGCTCCTAAATTCCAGCATAATAGCTGATTTACTGAACAACAGTATCTCTCAACCTCTCTCTCACTCACTTTTAGCAATCACTCATTACCATCCTATGCTATTACCTCAGTGCACCAACTCCCCACTGTCACTAACACAAAATCAGAAAGAAAAAAAAAGGCCCCTGCATCAGTCGAAACCCGCCACTACGCTAGCCTTTACATTTCTACTCAATGCACAAGGTGTCAGTCCCTCCATCAATGCACAAAAATGGAAGATCCACTTCATTGAGGATTGGGTTGGTAAGCATTCACACCACATCCCTTTCTTCATTCTTACCGAGACCCACCTTGACAACTCGCACTTGGAAGCTGAAGTGAGAGTGAGGAACTTCACAACCATCCACGCGGATAGAGTCGACAGAAAGGCAGGGTGGAACTGCCATTTTCCTGCATGATTCCTTTTCGGCAGATGGAAATATGACATTCTCCAATGGCTACTGTGAATCGGTCAGCGTGCACAACAAAACCAATGACCTGATTGTAGTTCTGCGCTTTAAAGAATGCCTCCACAGCATTAAGTGCTTTATTCAATAGTGCCATTCTAATAACATAATTATGATGGAAGATTTTAATCTATCCTCTGTTGATTGGTCTACAAACAATTTGAAATCAGGCACTCCCACCTCAACTGCTGACAAAGATATCAGAACATTTTAGACCTCTCTCCAGCCGACCTATTTGATAACATGGATTTCTATTGTGCCGACTGAGACGCAATCATGAATGAGCTATCACTTGTTGACTGGTCTTTTACACGTGCACACATCTCCTCCAGCTTCAAAATAACTTGGCAGATCTTTGTCGACACTGTCACAAATATATGTGCTAAACACACCCTACCAAGACCAGTGAAGTAAACTAAGTGCAGAATCCCCCAAAACAGGAAAACTATTATCAGAAAAATAAAAAGAACAAACAAAAAAATTAACAAACTAAAATGCTGTCAACAGGCTATCGCCCTGCTTGAATAAGAAATATAACCTTCAACTAATACATGAAGTCCATCACCAATAACCAAAGAACAGCTGAGGAGAAATGGGCCGTTGAGAAAATCAAAATCAACCCTAAAGTATTCGTCTCTTTTGCGGAAAAAACACAAGGTTACCGTCTCCACTGTTGGCCCTCTAATTGATGAGAATGGCACTCTCCAAGATAATACCAAAGCCATGAGTGAGATACTGCAGAAACAATACTGTTCTGTGTTCAGCAATCCTGATATGGCTGATCAGTGATGTTAATCCTCAACACGCTATATCGGACATAACGTTTGGCGCTCCCGATGTCTTAGCGGCAATAAATGAAATTAAACACAATTCAACAGTAGGCCCTAATAGGTTCCCTGCTTGTGCCCTGAAGGTGTGTCGACACCATCTTGCATCTTCTCTTGATAAACTGTGGAGGAATTCACTGGATGCTGGCTATATTCCTGAGAACTTTCTGTCCCACTATGTTGTCTCGGTGTCCCAAAAGGGTAACAAGACCCCTGCAGTGAACTACCGTCCGATCTCACTAACCTCTCATAATCATCAAGGTATTTGAAACGGGTGGTGAGATCACGGATGATAACCCACTTACTTGAAAGCAACAGACTGCTGAACCCCAACCAACATGGGTTCCGTAATGGAAGGAACTGCCTAGCACTGCTCCTGCATCACTTTGCTATTTTGAGAGCTTTGGGAGAGGGTTCCAACACCGATGCCATCTGCCTTGATTTCAGCGAGACGATCATTGAATGACAGCCAGTAGATCTGACTTAAGGCATGCCCGGTCGTGAAAACTTTTTTTTTTCCCACGAGAGTTCCGGACCCCAGTAATGAACTCATTGTTCCAAAATGGTAAATCACTGTTAGTATTGCAATATTCATGGAAAAGCCAATCTTCCAAAAAATAGACATCAAATTATTCCAAAACACAACCATTAAGATTGTATTTTAGCGCGCGCGCGCACGCACACACACACACACACACACACACACACACACACACACACACACACACACACACACACACACACACACACACACACACACACACAGAGTAAACGTTCGTACGTACAAGTGTTAATGATTGTGTGTTTTAGCGAATATGTGCGCGCGATTGAGTTATACCTGAGAATCTTTCCGAACACATTACTTTACATAATTATTTTCCAACGACAAACATTAATTTCCTAAACCAATAGAAAAAATTTGGAAAGACAACGAACTTGAAAATATGGATAATGAATATGTGAAATTAGGCACAGACAAACACATATACAACTACGCGTAGACACACATCATCATCATCATCATCATCGTTTAACGTCCGCTTTCCATGCTAGCATGGGTTGGACGATTTGACTGAGGACTGGTGAAACCGGATGGCAACACCAGGCTCCAGTCTGATTTGGCAGAGTTTCTACGGCTGGATGCCCTTCCTAACGCCAACCACTCAGAGAGTGTAGTGGGTGCTTTTACGTGTCACCCGCACGAAAACGGCCACGCTCGAAATGGTGTCTTTTATGTGCCACCTGCACAAGCCAGTCCAGGGGTACTGGCAACGATCTC
>NC_068997.1:6506710-6511646 GCF_001194135.2 Octopus bimaculoides
TGTGTGTGTGTACATGTGTATGTACATGTGAACGTATGTTTATGTACTGATATGTGTGTGTGTCAGTTCAAGTTGTATACATGACTGTTACTTTGTTGAAGGTTGTATACACACACATATACATATGCATATACATATGCATATACATATATGTAGACACTCACACATATATGTGTGTGTGTGCGTTTGTCCCTCTTACCATCATCTAACGGTGAATGGATACAACGTCTTAGATACATATAGGCACATATAACCTTGCTTATACATATATACAAGTACACACAATCATATAGACACTTACACACTCACAAATATACGTATAATCTTAAAGTATACACGCATGAAGCCACCACATGAATTCATAATTCCCGTTAGCGGCGAATTTTTAGATTATTTTTATTTGTTTCTCACCGGATTTTTTTTTAATCAATTTATTTTATTTATTCAGTCATATTTTACTTTGATTATAAAATCACATCTTTCATAATTTTCACGCTCAAAATGGTAAAACATCATCCAAAATACTTGGAACATTTGAAAGGAATGTGATTCATTTTGCATTCCAATTCCAGTCACATATCTGAGGCATTACAGGAATATATATTAACGCAGTACTTAACCGGTACTTTATCTTGTCGACCACGGACGTGTGAAAGGCAAGGTTGATTCAGAGTCACGAAAGGGCCAAGGTTCAATACATCAAACTATTTTTGCCAATCCATGTTTCAAGTTAATTATTTCCTACTAATTAAATTAATCTTGTTAGATAACCTAGAATTGAACAGCGAATACATAAACATTGTTACTTTTTATTCCCAGGTGAACATTGGATGATCAGGCTTATGACATCCCAGCTGTGATCATCCATCTTTTTTCACACACCGTTGTTGTTGTTGTTGGCACTCCGTCGCCTACGACGTCGAGGGTTCCAGTTGATCCGATCAACGGAACAGCCTGCTCGTGAAATTAACGTGCAAGTGGCTGAGCACTCCACAGACACGTGTACCTTTAAACGTAGTTCTCGGGGGATATTCAGCGTGACACAGGGTGACAAGGCTGGCCCTTTGAATTATAGGCACAACAGAAATAGGAAGTAAGAGAAAGTTGTGGTGAAAGAGTACAGCAGGGTTCGCCACCATCCCCTGCCGGAGCCTCGTGGAGCTTTAGGTGTTATCACTCAATAAACACTCACAACGCCCGGTCTGGGAATCGAAACCGTGATCCTATGACCGCGAGTCCGCTGCCCTAACCACTGGGCCATTGCGCCTCCTTACACCGTACACCAGCCAATATACTATCCGTATTTTAAGACAGTAAGATCAATGATTCGAATCTTTTATTACATTATTATCCTTGGCTCTTATATGCAAAATATGTCGATACAAATAACATGTAGGAAATGAAACGGGTTACGGAAAGTAAACTCCAGAATTAATTATACGTATATTTTCTTTATTAACAAAATACCAGAAGAAAATAGACCACTTGTTACTTGACAGAATGATACAAATAAGAATATATACTTTTCTACTCTAGGCAAAAGACCCGAAATTTTGGGGGAGGGGGCCACTCGATTAGATCGACCTCAGTACGCAACTGGTACTTAATTTATCGACCCCGAAAGGATGAAAGGCAAAGTCGACCTCGGCTGAATTTGAACTAAGAACGTAAAGACAGACAAAGAACTGCTAAGCGTTTCGCCCGGCGTGCTAACGGTTCTGCCAGCTCCACGCCGCCTTGCAAATGAAATCTAGAGCAAATGGTTGGCAAATACATTTCAAAAGACGACTGAGATAAGAATGCAACAGATTTTAATTTACAGCAACAATCAAGGCAGAGTTTACATAAACGTATCTGTAAGAATATTTGCACAAAAGTCCACCTGGAGATCAAAGGGCTCCGAGGTTGATTGTCACTCTTGCTTAAGTGAAACTTCTGGACAGCCAGACTTCTGAAGCAGACGCACAACATAGAACGCTTGACCATGCCAAACGCCTTTGTTAGCTTGACGAAGGCGTAACATATGTATTCATGATACTTCAAGAATACGAGGTGCAAATATCATGTCAGAAGTGCTTCTTTCTGGTCGAAATCTATATTAGGACTAAGGTATAACCAGGTTGACAATATGAAGTAGCAGACGACGAGGATGAACATGAGAGAGGACCTTTGCCGGCATCATCTAGAAGAGTAATTCCTCTCCCGTTGACACACTCTGCACGGCCTCTCTCGCGCTTGTAGATTGCAAAGATATTGGAGTATATCCACCTGTCAGGTATAGTCTTCCCTTGTCAACAGAGAAGAAACAAAGAGTGAACATTGGATGTGATGTGAAGTATCGCAGTTTTTTTCTTTCAGTAAGGTGCTTTTAGATGATCTCACCGGAGCAGTCACCTGTTTGGGCCTAAAAATTCTCTTAATCCAGTTGTAGAATTCATGGGTTTTGTTCTCGTCTACAAAACGTTAAGTTTCTTCTACCTTACGAAGCCAGCAGTCGTTTTGAGCATTCCTGGTGACATGTTGTGCAGTGGTGCTACGAGCGTCCTTCCATTTTTGGCGCAGGGGTGCAGAGCCCGGGTTGACTAGAACAGCATCGTGGAGTTTGTTCTTCTCGGACAGGAAAGGTTCTATGATCTCAGCCGATTCATCAAACCAATCGGGGTTGCGACGCGTCGTTGTCCCGGGGGTCGCCTTGGCAATATCTTGTAGAACACAAAGGGATGAGTCCCAGAGTTACGTAAGGTCAGCAGCCAAAAGGTCAGAGACAAGCGGGAGCTGATCTTGAATTCCACATTGAAACTGAGTACGCTTCGTGGGATTGGAGAGGGCAACGAACATCATTTGGATATTATTTCTGACTTGGGCCTGCTGGATAGAACCCAGCCTTATGCTCCGAAAACTCCACATTGCTTGCTAAAGGACCATTAGCTTGATCTTTTTTTTTTCATCTAATCCTTCTATTAGATTAATATGCCCAACTAGGTCTGATTTGGGCAGGATTAGCAAGTTTATCATTGATAGGATTATTCCCATCGTTAGAGATAAGGTTAAGCTTCCCCTTTAGGATTCCACTGGGGATGTCATTTTTTTGGTTCAGTTCTCTCACGGATAGGCATGATCTGAAATTTATCCACGTCGACATTTCGAATTACTATCATTTAATTTCCTCTATGCTGCTAAACAAAGCCCTTATCTTCGCCCGGAATTTTGTGAATATACCTCGTTCTGACATCGATATAATCTTAGCAGCGAGGGAGACCGTAGTTTCCTTTAATAAGCATGGTTGCATGAGGGCAGACTGAGGGTTGACCGAGGTAATCCCTTTCTGTAATCATAAATTTTCTTCGATGTTTTTAAAAATATATAGAAAAAAGATTAAAGGAGTTAAATAGTATTACGTTACTAGATATTGAAACCGGATATTTAAATTCGTATGAATGGAAGCCAGCTAGTCTGTTTGCCATATAATTAAATCTAAAATTTTTGCCTTCTTTTGCGTAGTATTTTTGGACTAATCAGGTTAAAGGTTGTATTATAAATAGCAGTTGGAGCCTATACAGTAACTTTAAAACGTGTAAACCCGGGGTTATAGCAACGACTTACGTGAATGGATTACACTGCAGTATGGTGAACTTGACTGATTTCTGTGAGTTAAATTGTTTGTTACGGTGTTTAACTGTTTTGTGTTTAACGACATCTTGTTTTGCTGCCTAAAGCGGCTTTGTTGGCGCTTTCCCACTTGCTTGAAGTGGGAAAGCGCGATAAAGAAGGAGAAATACGAGAATATCTGCTCCTGGGGAAATACGAGAATATCTGCTCCTCGGACTTGACGTCGTCTGAGAAGGAGATGCTGAAATGTGTGAAGACGATGGACGAGGTATTGAAAAGGAAGAAGAGTTTTGCAGAAACAACTGTCCCACCCTCCCCCGCTGCAGTCTCCAACTCTCACCCCACCCCGCATGACACAGACAGAATGACAAACACACAGGAGCCTGAAAAATACCCCATCCCCATTCCAAAAACAAAAAAAAAACAAAAAAACTGTATGCCCTTTTGTACAGCAAAAAAATAAGAGAGGAGATGAACTGGCAAGTGTCGGTGGACGTTTCAAAATGCAAGGGATGGACCAAGTATGTTTGAATATGCACCATAGTAAGCAACGAAGAGAGGAATGCACTAAAGAAAAGATCTTAGAGATAAATGTAAGTAAGCTGCCATCAATGGTGGCCTTTCTCCTTCTTGAACTCGAGAACTATTTGCTGTGAATTAATGTTGTAAATGAAAACAAAGACGGAATAAATTGTATTAAGACAGTTTAAATGAGCTCTCTCGGCTGCTGGTCGAGTGGCCGTTATTCCACCTTCCATTGTTTATAACTATCTTTTTCATTCGTTTTTATTTTCTTCCCACATATATGTTTGTCTATCCTTGTATTGTCCCTCATCGTTTAGCCTTTTGTGGGTAATAAAGAAAATTTAATATGTGTAACCCTTTGAAACACTGTTCATCCTGACGAGGGGTGGGGGTCATTGCCTAAGATGCGTATAGCGTGCATAGGAGGAACGACAAACTCCTGAGATGGCCATAGGTAGTGGATGTTAAATTACCTTCGCAAAGATGTGAATTATTTACCCACCTGGATTCTTAGGCTCCTGCAATTATCTTGGACTTCGACTATATTGACTTTTACATTTTATATATTTTTTCATAGGTGCGTATAATTTTATTTTATATACTTTTCTCTTTAAATTTTTAGTCGATTAACTTACTGTAATCTTTTTTAGATGAATTTTAGTCGATTTTTCTGAGCAGGTCCTGTGTATTTTATATTTTTTTTTTATATGATTTTTACCTGGTGTTTGTTTTTTGACATTTGAAAGCCATGGTATCATTGAAGCGTGGCTATATAAAGTTCGTTAGCCTGAATTCAATGTTT
>NC_068997.1:6511789-6512469 GCF_001194135.2 Octopus bimaculoides
CTCGTCTGTTGTTGTTTTTCGTACATTCTCCCATATATATATGTGTGTGTGTGTGTGCATGTATGTGTGCATGTATGTGTGTATGAATAAATGTATTCACATATATATATATATGCATCCATATCTATATATAGACAGAGACAGACAGTTGTTTCAAGAAGTCAAAAGTTATGTAATAACCATAATTCACAGGTGATATGTCGTCTTTCCGCCAGCGACCAGTCCGGATGAAGTTATTACAGTAAGTCCGGCCTCCAGTAGCAATGCACACCAAAGAACCAAAAGCAGTGATCCGATTTCTCTGGTTGGAAGGTGTGTCAGATGCCGAAATTCATCGTAGGCTTTTAGCACAATACGGGGTCCGTGCATCATGCGTAGAAGTGTGTATGAGTGGATCGAGAAGTTTAAAAGTGGCCGGACAAGGGTGACGCACAAAGAGGCAACACGTCTTTTTCTTGTGCTAAGGAAGATATATTGATTTTTCCCATCGAGATTTTGTTTGCTGTTGCGGTGTGAGTTCGTGTCTGTTTAACTCTTTGTATTGAATAACTGTTGGTATACAGTTGTTTTCGCCCTACGGGGCGAAAAAAAATTCTAGGTAAAAAACTTTATTTGTGTTTTTGTCTTTTGACAAATATGGCTACTCTAATTGTAGCGGAAGGTGTCCTTCCCATGGAGGA
>NC_068997.1:6512939-6513756 GCF_001194135.2 Octopus bimaculoides
GTGCGTATAATTCTTGACTCTCCCTCTTATATATATATATATATATGTATATATATATAGGCATAGGCGTGGCTGTGTGTAGCAAGAAGCTTGCTTCCCAACCACATGGTTCCGGGTTCAACCCCACTGCGTGGCACTTCGGGCAAGTGTCTTATACTATAACCTCGGGCCAACAAAAGCTTTGTAAGTGGATTTGGTAGATGGAAACTGAAAGAAGCCCGTCGTATATAGATATATATTTATATGTGTATTTGTCCCCCTCCCTTCACTACTTGACAACCGGTGGTGGTGTGTTTACGTCCCCGTAACCTAGTGGTTCAGCAAAATAGACCGTTAGGATAAGTACTAGACTTAAAAATTAAGTCCTGGGGTCAATTTGCCTAAAATCCTTCAACGTGGTGCTCCAGCACGGCCGCAGTCAAATGAATGAAACAAGAATAAAACAAATAATCCTTTCTACTATAGGCGCAAAGCCTGAAATTGGAGAGGGGTAATCGATTACATCGACCCCAGTGGTCAACTGGTATTTAATTTATCAAGCAGGGATGGAATTTATAAATATTTAAATGTATCACTACACGCGTTTCCATAGTCTGCATACCTGCGATGACTATGGTCACAAAAAAACCTGGTTTGTGGAAATGAGTGTAGCGATACATTAAAATATTTATAAATTCCATCTCTGGATTATTATTATTATTATTATTATTATTCCTATATTTATCCTACGTTATTTTGGCACAGTTCGGTACGATCTCATAAAAATGCTGATACAGGTTGGAATCACAAGGCCATAGTCATGATAACAGCAGCTTTT
>NC_068997.1:6513766-6514541 GCF_001194135.2 Octopus bimaculoides
CACACACACATATACACACACATACATACACACACACACACACATGCATACATGCATACATGCATACATGCATACATACATGCATGCATACATACATGCATACATGCATGCATGCATGCATGCATGCATGCATGCATGAGAGAGAGAGACAGTTTCAAAATGGGTATTGAATAATTTCAACGCCAGTCTGCTAGAAATAGACCTCGAATGGTCCTTGAACGACTAAAAAATTTTACTCCACTACCACAAGGTTGTGAGCGACGAAAATAGACAGCGCGGATTTATAAAATAATTTGGATATTACCATATCTATAGATTTCACGGTTCAGCACCCTTAATTAAAACTTCAATATAAATTGACCATTATGGTATTTTAGTATGCAGGCCACTGATAAATTCATTAAATAATGACTTTATCCTAATTACTTATATATAGCACATAAAAATATAAATACTAACATGTAAATATAGGGCTGAAAAATCTTTTTAGACTCTTCATGGTGGTGCTCCAGCATGACCACAGCCACCTGGCTGAAACAAGTGCGTATATATATATATATATGTATATATATAGGCGCAGGAGTGGCTGTGTGGTAAGTAGCTCGCCTACCAACCACATGGTTCCGGGTTCAGTCCCACTGCGTGGCACCTTGGGTAATTGTCTTCTACAAGGCCGACCAAAGCCTTGTGAGTGGATTTGGTAGACGGAAACTGAAAGAAACCTGTCGTATATATGTATATGTTTGTGTGTCTGTGTTTGTCTCCCCCCCCCCAA
>NC_068997.1:6514825-6519036 GCF_001194135.2 Octopus bimaculoides
AGAGACCGATAGAATAAGTACTAGGCACTCAAAGAATAAGTCATGGGGTCGATTTGCTCGACTAAAGGCGGTGCTCCAGCATGGCCGCAGTCAAATGACTGAAACGAGTAAAAGAGTATATATATATATATATATATCCTAAAATTATATATATATATAAAATTATGTATATATATTGTACGTATATCTGTTTAAATCTACATAAATGTTTTCACTTAAATATAAAAGTTTAGTTTTCTTTTACAGCATCTTTTCTCTTGCCTCTCATTACATCATTATCACCATCATTGCCTACAACGTATTTTAACGCTATTCCATATTTTGTGTGCAGTACAGAAATAGCAGCTTCGTATATGCGAGTGCGGTGCAGGAGAGATCTGGTAACTATGGATACCACTGTAGTATGGCGTGTATCGATCAGTATCTGATGGGAAGTGAATTTCCGTCGTATCTATAAGAGTATGTACGGAGTGAGTGAATGAGGGGAGACGGAATAAAACGAGGTGAGAATGGAGACAACATAGGTTATTGGAGGAGGAGGTGGTGGTGGTGGTGGTGGTAGGATTGAATAGGGTTGATTGAACGACGTAGCTAAAGCGCCTGAAGGAGAAAATGTGAGAGAATGGTTTGAAAGACGTGTGTTGGTGCGTGTGTTTATGATTGTGTCACTGTCTGTGCGGATTTGTGTGCGTTAGTGTTGTATACAAGAGTTGTGGGGGGAGGGGTAAGGTGAGAGAGGGCAAATATAGAACTAAAACCGGTAAAAGCTGACGTCTTCAATAACGGTTAAGTGTCATGGCTAACGAACAAGGAAATACCATTGAGAGATCAACATTTTGTATCTTGCTTACGGTCAGCTGTTTCATGTGCCTTCTCTTTGCGATAAGAGAAGGAAATCGAACGATGCCTAATAAAATCTAACGTGTGGAACAAGATCTAAATAACAGGAAATAAACTCGGTGATGCCCAGATGTGTAGACAAACGTATGACATGGGAATTTCACAGATTTCCCGATACCTACATGGGTAATTTGAACTACTTATGTCAATTAAAAAAAAAAAAAAAAGCTTTGACTAATTTTGTACTACTTTCGGAACACATGTGCGTGCACGTGTGTGTTTGTAAACAGCTAACGACATAGGCTCCTTTTAGCTAATTCACATAACTGATAGATTATAAAGAGACTTAAGAAATGTAATGTTCCAACTTGTAGGATGACTGACACAAAAATCTGTTAGACTTGCCTAGAAATTTGCAGTGGAAAAACACTTCACAGACGATATGTGTTACAATTCTTTTAGCAACTTGTAGTATGACATTGGATCGTATCAAACTACATAGAAGTTCATTATTTACATTTGACGGATATTTGTCCTCATCTTGTTTGTTGTTAACACAACGTTTCGGCTGATATGCCCTCCAACCTTCATCAGGTGTCTTGGAGAAATTTCGAACCTGGGTTCTCATTCCTAAGGTATTTTTCAATGCTATTATTATTATGATTATTATTATTACTATTTTTCAGGTCACTGCCTGGAATCGTAGAAGCTTATTAAACAAAATGTGGTTTCTCAATTCTCATACATTTCATTATGAATTAAAACACTTTGTGAATTCTCCATGCTACTAACCTTTCCGAAACATTGAACATTTAATGTCAATTGATGACAAAATACAATAAATGGCTTTCTTACGGCTTCGAATATGCCTCATGCATATCGGAACTGGTAACAAGATTGTATTATATTTGAATGCTAATGATATTTGTAGGAATGCAATTCTCTTCCTTAAAGAAGAAATTAAATAATGCCTCTTCTAAGGAAGTTTAATTTAGAGTGAGCATCATTGGTGACTATTTGAATGGCTAGGACCCAGTGGAGTAGCGTGGGTTTTGGCTGCCCTCTGTGGAAGTCTAGTTAGCTGCTGCCTTCTTTTAATGTAGCATGCCTTTCACTACCACACAAACAAACATGTAGAAAATAGTTGCCTCATACAGTCCGCACATCCTGTAGAGCCGCACACTGCTCTACTGCTTTGGCCGAAATATATTAAGGAACTTCTAACAAATCTTTACAATCTGAACTATCGTCTTATTTTGATCGTTCCATTGCACTTTTGTGTTTCTACACGCTTTAACTTTTTTTTTATATATATAAAATACAGTTCACCGGTAATCTGCAGAGTCCCTCACGTTTTTCTCTCTCACTTCCCGACAAAAATAGGAACGGCATGGTTTCTTTAACGTGACAAGTAATAAAGTTCTTTTCTAGGGTTTGGTCTTCTCTACCTAAGAAAAATCTTTAAACTTCGTTTTGGCTTGCTTCCTAGACAGGCTGTCTTTGTTGCAACTGTAAAAGCCACGTTTAGTAAAATAGTCCATTATAAAAAATGCATTCAAGTTTACCAGAAGGACGCACAGTAATGAGAGGAGACGCAGAAGATGCGAAATTCAAGACGATGTTAATATAGTGTTTAAGAAATAAGCAGCAGGAATTAGAAGAGAACAAGTAGAGCGGAGTGAGTTTGTTTCCATTTCCAGCTTAATTTTTTCAGTTTACTTTTATGTCGTTAATTCCCCAGGGAAACAGATGCCTCAATCTTTGCTTCTCGAAGTTCAACGAGTGCGCATGTGCAGAGTGACAGGAAGAGAAGTTGTAACAGAAAAATGAATATATATCAATGTAAAGCTTAAACCCACTTAAGAGGAGTTATTGTTAATCAGCTCCAGATCAGCGCTAATCCATGATCAAAAGCTTTCCGGCCATGACTATCCCGCCATCTAAGAATATGTTGGAATATCCATTCCTTCCCCAATAGTGCAAGGTATGATTTGAGGGAAATGTGGAAGCTATTTCTTGCAGAGGTGGTGTGGTCCACTATTGCAGGTTTTATTCTGTCTGTCTATATCTACCTACTTCACAACTGTACACTTCACTGTGTCTTCCTACGTCACTGCTGTACATTTCACTGCATCTGACAACGTCACTGCGTCATCATTACGTCACTATAGCAGACTGTAGTGACGTCACACAACGTCATTACTAAATTATTGAGTGACAAAAGTGTAGTGAATCCGTGAAATTGTAAATGTCACTTCGGATTTTCATCGTCATTGAAAAAATCTGAGAAACAAAAGAAACGGGAAGAAATGAAATGAAATCTCTCTAAGAATGTGATAAAGGAAATCCTAGAAAATATTGTATTTTAGATGATGTCGTTCATTCGACTCGATAAGTTTAGTGAGTGTTAACGAACTGTGTGCGCACACGTTTGTATGTGTCTGTATGTGAACATGACAGGTTTGTCTGTGTGCATATGTGTGTTTCTGTAAGAGACTTAAGCTGTCATCTAGTCGTCTCATATGTGTGTAGTATACATATATGTGTACTGCGCGCATGCGCGAATTTTTTCAGTTTCACACATTTCTTGTGATTTTGTAAAAAAATTCCATAGAAATATAGATTTCAAGCCTATTACGACCCCATGGCCGCTATCTTTAGTTGGTTCCTTATGGCGGTAGATATCGAGCTTGGTAAATAGATTAGGGCACCGTGGATACGGGATCTCCGGAAATTTCGCTAAAACTGTTTAATGGATGGAACGGGGCGCAAGAATTTTAACCTTAAAAGCCGACCGAGGGAGAAGTTGATAAATTTTTTATCACAGAAAGCTGTGTGATAAGTATCAATGAGCCTTAAAGACTGATTGTTAGACTAAAATATGCCAACGATAGGCTGAGAAATGTCGTTGATGACAAACCATTGTCATCACTAATTGTACGTGCATGGAAATCGCAGTTGAATTCTCTGCCAGGAAAGTTTTAGAAGAGAATGGTTTATGTCACAGCGAAATCAGAATAACACACGTTGCAGTATCTGCATCGATAAAGAAACCTGTTCCTGTCTGTTAATCTGTTGCATAGAAAATGTGACTCGTAAGACTATAATAGGAGTTGTGCTTGGCTTTATCTTCTGGCATTGTCGTCTTCCGATTGTTTCGAAGATGCCGGAGTAAAATCTCTTGTAATCTTACCCTTCGACATCAAACTTGTGGCGAGAGAGTAAGTCTCAAATGCTCCACTCTCTGCCTTGGTGATTGGGCTGCATCATGGACTGCATGCTTTGGTTTCCAAGTGGCCCTTCGCTACTTTATATATATATAAATTTTTTTTTTTTTTTCTCCGTTTTTTTTCTCCCTTTTTTTTTTTTTT
>NC_068997.1:6519277-6520500 GCF_001194135.2 Octopus bimaculoides
ATATATATATATATATATATATATATACACATACAGGGTATCCCAAAATTAAAGCAACCAACTTTTTTTTTCAATTTTGCCAAAGCAAAATATTGTTACATTTCGGGTCCGAACGTTGGAATGCAATTGTAAACAAAACACAATTATGACACTACCACATTTATTCAATATGACCACCTCTGTTTCGAATCACCGCTTTAAGTCTAGGTGCGAATGCTTCACACGCAGCACGCAGTTGTTCTTGCGGAATCGAAGCCCATTCCTGATGCAGTTTTGCTTTCATCGTGTTGGGCAAAGCACGAGAAGTGCTCAGCCTCGTCTCCAAAATGGACCAAGCAGAAAAATCCAGCGGGTTGAGATCGGGGCTTCTTGAGGGCCATGCATCCTTGCCTATGAACGACGGAATGTCTTTCTGAATCCAGTGTTGTGCCTGTTTGTGGTATGGCGCCGAGTTCTGTTGGAGGCGCCAAGTTTTTCCTTGAAAGTATTCATTCGCCCATGGAAATAGTTCAGCTTTCAAAATGTCACTAATGTATCGCTGGGTGTTAGTTTTAACACCCGAAGGCACAAAATCGATGGGCTGTAACAGCCACTTGAAGGTCTCGTTTTTGTACACCCTCGAGTGTTAAAATTAACACCCAAATATACATTAGCGACATTCTGGAAGCTGAACTACTTCCATGGGCGAATGAGTACTTTCAAGGCGCACCTTCGAGTCTCCAGCAGGATTCGACACCATGTGTACGGCAAACCCTAATTTTTTTTTTTTTCGTCGAGAGCTTCTATGCCCCAGTATTAGACTATTTACCTCAGTCAATGCTCGGTGATCGCATATAAACCTTTACGCTTACAAAATATTTACAGAAGTGTAAAATTCAGTACCCTTTACCAAATATTTTCAACATCAGGTATTTGTGCATGTATGTGTGTATATGTGCAATATTTGGAGTCCGTGCAAGTGCTGATTTGCTTGTTTTATGTATGTATTTTCATGTATATAGTTTAATGTCTAGACATGCACACATGCTCAAATAAACTTCTGGGAAGTTTTACACGTTTTTACTGTTCCATTGATGGCTTGAATCCTGTATGTTATTAATCAGTTTTATTTCAAGGTTTCTTGCCAATAGAGAAAGAGCCCGTTTCTAACCTAAATCCAATGTTCCTTCACTGGGATTTCAACAACATTAACAGGTTATGTATGTATGCATATCTCTATACGT
>NC_068997.1:6523820-6526907 GCF_001194135.2 Octopus bimaculoides
TCTCTATTTGTCTATATCTGTCTGTCTGTCTCTATTTGTCTATATCTGTCTGTCTGTCTCTATTTGTCTATATCTGTCTGTCTGTCTCTATTTGTCTATATCTGTCTGTCTGTCTCTATCTGTCTATATCTGTCTGTCTGTCTCTATCTGTCTATATCTGTCTGTCTGTCTCTATCTGTCTATATCTGTCTGTCTGTCTCTATCTGTCTGTCTGTCTCTATTTGTCTATAGTTTACTTCTTTTCTTTCTCGGAAACGTTATATACAAGTTGCCAGGGACACATGGAAATGAATAATTTATATTAGAGTACAGATTATTCCGGTTCTGGTGTTGTTTTGTAAATATTTGATGATAGTCATAGAGACTTTAGTCTCTCTCTATCACCTTTCAACAGCATTATATATGAAAAGACAGAACAATTAACAACATAATAAAAAGGTTTATTTATGATGCTTGGTTTCACAATTCCTGTCATTCAGCCTGCGTAGAATTAAACAAGCAAGCGTTTCCCGCTCAATTCATTCTCTTTTACGGTCGGCCGACCATGAGCATGGACGTGTGCTAAAGCTGTCTCTACACCTTTCGGACTTACACAAGACAACTCGCTTACAACAAGAACAGAACAACGTCCCAACAACTATGCTCATACACAACAGAAGCTTGGTTTCACAATTCCTGTCATTCAGCTTAGCAGCCGCTGATTAGTTTGTAATTTGGTATTGGAAGGTTAAGGGCTTCCTTGATACCTGCCAGAGGATAGTGTAAAAGTGCTTCGTGGAGGAGCGAGGTGTTGTCACGTCGAAGGTCTCAAGCTCAACTTGCTGAAAAAAATGAAAGTAACTGTTTAAGTACGACTTTCACTACGCATGCGCAACTCGAGGGGCTTCCGGTGGTGAAATCGCATGCGCAGAACAGCACTTCCTCAATGGCGGCCATAATTTCGCGCCACTACAGTTTCTTATCTATAATGATAAATGGCAAGTTTGTTACTTTAACTCCTCTGAGATTATCCAATAGACCTTCATGAAACTTGACACGTGTGGGGTGCTTATGCTCATGCGGTCACTTATGCACTTGGAATTTTTAAAAAATTGATTTTTAATCAGCATCGATTTTTCAAAAATCGTAAACATTTCGGCATTTTTCGCACTAACCATCGTGACATCAATTTGACGAAAAATGTTTCATGGGTATAAACAGACGGTAATCTATTTAGCATTTGCTAATTCTTCATTTCAATACGAATTGTTTTGATTGGCTAAAACTTAGTATTTCAATTTGTTGTTTTAATTCCCTAGCGTTTCAGATTTTAAATAGGGATGTGCATTTTATTTCTCAAGCATTTTCTATTCAGCATTTCATGCATAACCATAGATATACTTTTTGACAATCAAACGACATTTATACAAGCTACTACTTATATACAAGATTTAATATATTAGTACACCCGCTTCTTAAATTGCGAATACTTTAGAGTTCAGATTTGAGTTAAGTTACCACATGAACTTTAACTCTTGTAGAGGGTTCAGGATCTTATATCAGTCTTTTAAGACAGTGGATATTCTCACGTGAGCCTCAACTTACTTAAAAAGTCAGGACGTCTTCTCCACCATATCACTCATGCAGAAAGGGATTGTAGTTCTCAGATTGGATAATCCGTGTTATTTTGTCAAAACCTGAAACAAATGGATTTAGCACCCTAACTTGAGTGGATTTCGTACACGGAAACCGAAAGAAAACTATCGTATATATGTTTATATTTCTCTGTGTGTGTGTCTGTACCCCCACCATTGCTTGACAACCGATGTTGCTGTGTTTACGTTCCCATAACTTAGAGGTTCCGCAAAAGACACTGATAGAAGTACTAGACTTACAAAGAATAAATCCATGGCGGCAATCACATGACTGAAATAAGTAAAACAATAAAATACGATGCCATTTTAATCCCGAGCAAGGCCAGGTATCTCTCTGCTGGTTTTTTGATAACATTAACCTGAATTGCGCTTTTTTCATGCAATAATCACAAATTGCAATATTAGCTCAATTGTGTTTCATTCTTTTCTACTTTTAAATATCATTGATACATCAGAAATCCTTTAGTTTCCAACAGCTTATATTTGGGGATCTGGGCTCTTTTTTTTTATTTATTTTGTTTTTTGCATTTCTTTTAGTCACAGCTTGAATGTTTTACGAATTCTAAAATTGAATAGTAATGTAAATACTAAAAATAGTCGGTTGCATTTCATCATAATTACCCAACAGTACTCCTGTTGGTTTCATTTGTTGACACTTCTGTGTGTTTCTTGTCAGATTGTCGATACAATGTACACAACATAAATTCTAAAATAAAATAAGAAAAATTAATAGGAATTCGAAGATTTATCAGTTTTTCGTCTTTTTTTTTTTATTACCTGACACAAAGAAAACTTAACTTTCTCCACTCTCGATTTATTTATAAGCTTTGAGAACAGCAGCTGTCACAAATTAAGTTCTGCGGCAAACATTTGAAAGGGAAGTGATGCAGTGCTGCGCTGGGTTGGTTTTCTTTGGCGTTTTGCGACGAGGGCCAAGATATCTTCTTTCTCGTGTTGTTTGACTGTTCCCCATACTGTTTCCCAAACTGTTCTGTCCGCACCTAACTTTCCCCAAGTCTTCGCATCGATGCAGCACTTGGTCAGGCTACTCTCACATGTGTCCTTAAATCTCAGCTTTGGAAATTTTGGATCTGCCACCCAAAGCCAACTCAACATATAGGAAGCGTTTGGAAATTCTCTTGTCATCCATGCGCTTCACATTTCCAAGCGATTTTAAGCTCCTTTTCTACAGAATTCTTGTCATGCTTGGAAGTACTGCCTGTTTTAAGACTTCTATGTTGGATACTTCATTTTGTCACATAAAGCTTTGGATCTTGCGCAGGCATATACACGAATATATACGTAATTACGCATAAACATGTATATACTCGCATATACGTGTATACGCGTATATATACTTCTATACGTATATATGCATATACGTGTATTTACGGATATCTACGTATATATGCGTATATATATGTATATATATGCGTATATATATGTATATATA
>NC_068997.1:6527007-6541359 GCF_001194135.2 Octopus bimaculoides
AAAAGAGTGCTCAAATACCAGAGGTAGAGTAATATGCTTTATTTAAAAGCGGCAGAAATGTAACAAAAGACTTACTCAGAGTTTCACGTTCCCTTTCATCGGACAGTTTTGTTAGATAAACGGGAACGAGAAACAGTCTTTTGTTATATTTCTGCTGCTTCTAAATAAAGTATATATATATAAGTATATATATATATACGTGTATATTTACATGTACATACGTGTATACATATATATATACACGTGTGTATACGTACCATCATCATCGTTTAACGTCCGCTTTCCATGCTAGCATGGGTTGGACGATTTGACTGAGGACTGGTGAAACCGGATGGCAACACCAGGCTCCAATCGAAATTTGGCACGCATATACATATATACGTGTATATACGTATGCATATGCGTATAAACATATACGTATATCTACGTGTGTATATATACTTATATAAACGTATATAGATATTGATCTTGGCCATATGGCCGAACGTATGTGTATGTATATATGTACGTATATATGTATATATACAAATATATTCGCATATACATGCATATTCACGTATATATATGTATTTATATATATACGCATATATGCTATATATGCGTATATACGTATATAATATATGTATATATGCCTATATACGTATATATACGTTTACATATGTATGAATATACGTATGTAGGTATATATATACGTATGCGCAAGTATATATACGTATAAGCAGCACAAGGCCTAGGGAGGTTTACCCATCATTTTTTCAGTATGAGGGGTTTTGTGCATTTTACCAAAGGATTAATAAATGAGTAAACAATGGCAGAAACTAATCGAAAAGATAATTTTCATTTATTGATGGGATCACTTTGTTTTTTGTCATTAAGTAGTTTGATAAAACCAAAATAGTTTAGTCAAATGATACACTATTTGGAAAAATTGTGGCTTCCAAGTAACTGATCACTTCTTTTTGTTTTTCTTTTTATTCCCAACACCAAGAGAAGCTGGATCAACTCCTTGCTTCAGAGCAAGTTGGCGCTTTAATTCTAACAGCTCAGCAACTTCACCATCAATGACACTTTTCTCAGCTTTATTGGCTTTCAGTTCCCGCACTTTGAGACCCTAAAATACAAATTGACGTCATTCAAAATTAAAACATGAACACATTTCAATTTTTAACTAAATTCACAACAAAAACTATGCTTCTGTGAGAGTATGGTTTTATTCTTTGATTGGTTTCAGTCAGAAACCTATGTCTTGGGGCTCTGCCTTCATGGATTTCAAGTGATTACTTTCAACCTTAATCCCTTTCCTCAGAATGGTATTTAGTTTACAGATTCCAGTTTTTCGAATGACTAAAGGCACTTTTGGCAGACATACAGTGGCACACTAGTAAACAAACAAACATACATCATATGAGGGCACATGGCCAAGTGGTTAGTGTTGTACTTGTGATTGCAAGACCGTGATTTCAATTCCTAGACCAGGTGGTACATTGTGTTCTTAAGCCAAACACTTCATCTTGCATTGCTCTACAGTCACTTTTAACACCTGTTCAGACTTTAATGGAGAGAGTGGGCCAATGTATGGCACAAGCATTTCATCTCGCTATAACAAACAAAATCATTTGTGCGGGTCATTCGACAAAAGCCAAATGCTCATACATTGTCTTCAATGGAAGAGTCCATCATAGATAAAGATCCAATGATCTAAGTGTAGAAAGCTTCAAGATAGTCCATGATAAGTATAAGAAATATAATTAAGGTATCCTCGGCCAGGTGAGTAGCTAGCTGATTACCCCTCATTCAGTAATTATTACATCAGAGGATCTGCCAGCTAAGAAATGTGTATGTGTAAGCTTCTGCAGTTTTTGTTAACCAAATATCATGCCCAAGGCTTTGATCAATCTGTGGCTACGATAGTAATCATTAGCCCAAAGTGCAACTCAGCAGCACTCAGACTGGGACCATGTGCTTGTGAAACAAATTAGTCACAGACTTTGTTTGTGTCTAAGTTTAAACAAACAGGCCAGAAACATGTTACTATATTTAAAATTATTCTATACTTAAAACAGGTTTCTATATTCAAAACCATATTTCTATATTTAAAACGCGTTTCTGTATCTAACTCTTTACCATTCAAATTGGTCATATTCAGCCAACTTATTTCTGTTTAAAACTTAGTAATAAAAGTTTGTTTTGAAAAGAGCTCATTTGCTTTAAAAAAGATTGACTCCGCAATACTTACAACTCCCAGGTGCACACCTGTGCATCATTACTCGACCTACAAGAAATAGCAGCCCAATCTCCTTCAAACCACATCTTACTATGTTCAAAAGAATCATATCTGAAAAGGTGGGATAATCATGGCTGGAATGTCTTTGATCAAAGACCAACTAATCTGGATCTAAACAACAATATGCTCAGTAATTAAGATTACAAAAGTTTAAAATCGATTACCTGTTCTGTTACTAACTGGTTTAAACTTTCTACGTCTGCTTCTGAACCAAGTGTTGCAGCTGCAGCAGTTTGGTTGGTCTAAAAACAAGAAACAAAATAAATCTTTTAAGGGTCAAAATAAACCTACTGTATACCACAGCTACAGGGCATAGTTGTGTGATGTTTGCTTCCCAGCCACATGGTTCAGTTCCACTATGTGGCACCTCAGGCTGACCAAAGCCGTGTCAGTGGATAGAAACTGAGAGAAGCCTGTCATGAGTGTGTGTGTGTGTGTATATATATATATATATGACAACACCCAAGGTTTCGCATCCACTGCTCATCAGACTACATAAATACAAAATTTAAAATATCTACATCACAGACATGATGAAACACTCAGAACTTGAGGAATACATCTTATGATGGGAGATCCAATTTTCCAGTAAGTAACGCTTGAAATGAATACATTTAGAAAACACTTCTTTATGGCGCCAGGTTTCTAATAGTCCTAAAGAATTTTGGCTCTCTCCGTAATGCAGGTCTTGCAATTGCGACTTCACATTAATATACGGGTCCAGATGATCAATTAATTTCCACCTGATGTCACACGGGGTCCGTTGATCTTTGAGGTGCCATACATGGGACAAACCATCTTTCTGGGACTCTGAAGGATGACTGGTGGTTAAGAAAACGTTGCTTGAACAAAGTACTCGCAGAACCAATACATTTACACACATGGGATGTGGCCCTATTCGTACCCCTGGTATCATATGGCACAGGGCTGGTCATCTCATCGGTGTCAAAGATAAATATTTGGTCATCTTCTGAGGTGGCGGAACTGGGAATGGCGGATACCTCTTCCAAGTCGCTGGTCCTAGATAGGTCATTATTTCTAGGTGTGGCGTTTGTACTGGCAGTAACATACATTGTGGACCTGGTTACTTTATCTGTATCTATGGTTTGTTCATTATCCATGGCAGTGGTACCAGGGTCTTTGGTGATGCTCGTCCCGGACTGGTTATTATCTCTGGGTGTGGCAATTGTATTAGTGTGAGAACTGGTTAATCCATTAATAATATTACTGTTATTGCAAAGCACCTTTCAAGCACTGGGCCTCATAGAGGCAAGCAACTGGCACCTGTACCGGTGGCACATAAAAGCACCTATTACACTCTCAGAGTGGTTGGCATGTTAGGAAGAACATCCAGCTGTAGAAACCATCCCAAATCAGACTGGCAGCTAGACTTGAATCCTTTAGTTATGACTGGGAGGCCAATGATAAATATAGGAAGGGGCTGAGAACTGAGTCCTGGTGAATATCAATTGTACACTTAATTTATCACAGTGTCCTTATTGACAGCACCCCTGTACATGACCTGTACAGTTTTCACAAGCCATTCATCTATCCTTAGCTTCAGAGAACACAATATGACAGA
The DNA here is from genome assembly GCF_001194135.2 of Octopus bimaculoides. Lineage (NCBI taxonomy): Eukaryota > Metazoa > Mollusca > Cephalopoda > Octopoda > Octopodidae > Octopus > Octopus bimaculoides. The sequence goes on from NC_068997.1 coordinate 6,530,874, forward strand.
GCGAGTTGACAGCTTTCTCCAATTAAACAATTGCCTAGTAAAATGGTTTATTCTTAGCTAGATACTTCTCCTGCAATAATTGTCTGACTGACAGCATCAGTAGTACTTCTATACCCAGCACAAAACAACCAAAGTGCATCTCATCTGCTCTAATTTTGTTTCTAATTTATTGGCTTATAACTTTCTCTGTAACATTTATGGCCTGGACCAGCAATTTCATAACTCTGCAGTTATTTCTGTTATTGACCCAGAAGTCTGATGCAGGCTTCTGCCTGGCTGGCTCCTGTCAAACTGTCCCACCCATGCCAGCATGGAAGGCAGACATTAAATGATGATGACTGACTCTTGTAACAGTTGACTATAATGCTGCCATGACACCTTCCTAAATAACCTGATTAACTACATAAGTCACAAGTGACTATATCCTGTTCTACCAAATATTTAAAGTATCCCAGTAGTAATTCCTGATGGGCCAGGGGCTTTCTCTGTCTTCATATCCTTAATTGCCTTATCTATCATACTGCTGTCAACTAGCACAGTTTGTCCCTCTGTTGGGTTCACATTGGGAAGATTTCATTTTTTTCCCCCATGCATTCTCTACATTCAATAGCTTTTCATAATAGCACTTCCATACCTTTTTCTTATCAGTCACTAATTGCAAGCATACCATCATTAGCCATCTATACATACTTCTCACCCACATCATCTTAATTCTCTCTGAGACACTGTCTAGCAATGTGCAACACCTCTCATCTCTGATCCTCATACTGTAAAACATTGGCGGACACCTCTTCCTTTCTGCTTCTGTTCTTGCTACATAAACGCGTTGCTTATTCGTTTCAGCCATTAGACTATGGCTATGCTAAAGTATTACTTTTGTGGGTTTTAGTCCATTATAAGCATAAGTTAATTCATTCTCTTCTTACCAAAACTCTGACTATCTAACTTTCCTATCACTCTCCAAACCCAAGTTCTATTCCAGTCCATCGCACTGCTTCACCTCCTCCACCTAGAATGGATGGTGGTCCTGCAAGACAACCATTCCTCTATCTCCAAATTTTGTAATGAGATCATCAAATAAACAAGTCGTAGAAGAAAGGAGTAAAAGTTGTTTTGCAGAGAAACAGAGAAATCCTTAGAAACACAAAAAGAATTACTAACTTTGTTTGATGCTGCTGTCGTCAGTGTTGAAGAAAACTTTTTCTTCAGTTCTTGGATGAAGTCATATTCTAACTTTTGAAATAATGGCTTTGGCTGTTAAAAAAAAAAAGGTAAATTTTAGTTTATTTAATATGAACACAACCAACAGGTGTCAATATCAATATTTTTATAGTTGACAATTAAAAAAAAATGCATTCAAATAAAAGACAATTTGGAACATTGGCAACATAAACAATACGGTGGCTACTAAAAATCAATAAAAATTCCTTTGACTCAGAAATGCATTGATTTTTATCCAGTTCTAGTCTTCATAAAATTAATATAACTTCACCTGCAACACATGGCATTAATATAACCAGCTTTTACAGCTCCAAATCAAAGTTTTACTAAACCAATAATAAAATAAAAGATATATCACTTGGACTCTCAGAAGTTTATTGCAAAATGTTAATAATACCTACCTTACCAATTTTATGTCCAGCTGATAAATAACAGGAAAAATTATTAAGAATCACGTTTTTCTCAGGAGGAAATTGCATTTGTAATTGAATAGTGGCACTTGTCTGAGGCATAAAGGGTTGCAGTAGCACTGATAACAGAGCTGCAATATTGCTAGATAAACTGACAATTGTGCCAGCACGTTGCCTGTAAGAAAAAAATAAAGTTTGATTACTGAGGTAAAACTAAATAACAGTAATAATGTTGTTTTACTTTGCATTCTATTTGAAAACAGCCCTAAACAATCTGATTAAACAAGTTTCACAAAAAATAAGACAACTGTCATCATCATTTAATGTCCACCTACCATGCTGCCATGGGTTGGATGGTCAAGCAGGAGACTGCACCAGACTTCTGTCCATTTTGGCACGGTTTTTATGGTTGGATGCCCTTCCTTACACCAACAACACCCAGCAGAGTGGACTGTAAGAGGAAATATTAGGGACTGGCTTGTGAATGCCATACAAGGGAACTGTCAGCCATGAGTACAGGTAAAAAGTTCATCATAGTTTAGTACTTGTTCTCCCATTATTTATGATAATCTTCCAGCTCATCATTTAACGTCCACTTTCCATGCTGGCATGGGTTGGACTGTTTGACTGAAAACTGGTAAGCAAGCACAGTATATCGCCAAAGGTCTTGGTCACCTGTCACTGCCTCCATGAGGCCCAACACTTGAATGGTGCTTTTTACATGCCACTGGCACAGGTGCCAGTCAGACGGCACTTGATCAGCCATGACTACAATTTCACTCAGCTTCACAGGACTTCACAAGCACAGCATATCGCCCAATGTTTGACGGATGCTTTTAGTGTGCCAGTTACACAGCGCTGGCATCAGCCATGACAAACAATCTCACTTGGCTTGATGGCCATAACAGAGGCATTTCAGGGCAGCTACCCTTGGGAACTACTAAATGCTGATGAGCTTATTCTTATACTAGAATTTTTAACAGACTTAGAAAATAAATTCCAGGTTTGGAAGCAAAACCTTAGTCTGAAGGGCCTTAAAAATTAACCTAGAAAAGAGCAAAATTGTAGTAAGCAAGAAGACAGGGTTCTTTCCCCTTCAGGTAAGTAGCCAGACTCAATAAGAAAGCTGTAGAAAGGAGAGATGTAAATAAACAGAAGCAAGCATGGCTGTGTGGCAAGAAGCATACTTCCCAACCACATGGTTCCTGGTTCAGTCCCACTGCATGGCACCTTTAGCCTCAGGTCAACCAAAACCTTGTGAGTGGATTTGGTAGATGGAAATTGAAAGAAGCCTGTTGTATGTGTATATATGTACTAAATGATAAAGATCCTTCCCAAATTAATGTCCTGGTATCCGTGGCGTATATATTCCCCTTTTGGACAAGACACTGGTCTGTCGCAGGATTCCTCATTTTTGCCAGCTGAGTGAACTGGAACAACACGAGATAAAGTGTTTTGCTCAAGAACACAACACATCGCCCAGTCCAAGAATCGAAACCACAATCTTACAATCATGAGTTCAACACTCTAACCACTAAACTACACAGCTCTATGTATGTACGTGTATGTATGTATTTATGTTTATGCTTGTTCCCAGACACTGCTTGATAACTGGTGTTGGCGTATTTACATCCCTGTAACTTAGCAGTTCAGCAAAAGGGACTGACAGAATAAGTACCAAGTTTTTACAAAAAAGGTACTGGGATCGATTTGTTTGACTAAAATTCTTCAATGTAGAGTCCCAGTATGGCCACAGTCAAGTGACTGGAAGAAACAGAAAAAAAATATAATAAATATCATTACTGCTCAAGTGGTGTTAATATGAAGACATACAAACACACACAGACACTCTCCCTCTCTTATGTGTGCATGCACACACACACACACTCACCATAAGCTTCCATAAAATTTTTATCAATCAACATCTATTCACAAGGCATTGATCAGCCTGAGAGGCTTTAGAAGAACCAAGATTCCATGCAGTGAGGTCAAACATGAAACAAAAGGGCGGCCGTACCTGCAACGTTAATACATTTAAAGCCCCAGCAGTCATTCTTTTAACTTCAAATTGATGTAAATATAGAAGATAAAATTTCTGGAAATGTTTACATGAATTTCTGAAAAATAAATATTTATAAGAAATTTGTGAGTAATGAATGACTTACTTCTCCTCATTGGTCCCTTTCACTAAAACCCAAGGTTTGTGCATCTGCATATACTGGTTACCAAGAGTGGACATTTCAAGCAAGATTCGAAGACTATCACGCATTCTGAAATTTAACAAATAAGAGGAGCAAAGTTTTAGTATTTCCAGCTGTCAATTTACTTAATATTGTTAAGTAGACAGGCTTACTGCTGTGTTTCTATAGTGCTAACAATATCAGGCCTGGGCCCCTGCGTCTGATTTTACCCTTCACCTGGTGAGTTGTAACAGTAATTACAAAGGGACCAGCAGCCTTGTCACGCTGAATCTCCCAAAGAACTACATTACGGATACACGTGTCTGTGGAGTACTCAGCCATTTGCACATTGACAAGTAGGCTGTTCTGTCGATCAGCTGGAACACTCATCATCATAATTGACGGAGAGGCAGTCAAATTTAATAGAGTTTACCACAATAAGAAACAGAGATGAAAGCAACTGCTGCAAAGGTTACACAGGCAAGAAAAATGAGGACTGAAAAGAAAACAGCAACTTACTTGGTACATTCCATGTTTTCTATATAACGATGCAAAAGCTTGTTAATTTGAGCAATGAGTTTTTCATCTCCCTCAGTTAGGTCCATAGCCTGAATTGTCTGTTGAAAACTGTTACTGACAAACATCAAGGCTCTACAAAACAATTAGATTTTCTTCATAGAATGAAAAGTATTTAGAAACTGTTGAAACAAGAAAACTATTAAAATCTAGGATATAATTTAGCAGACAAGAAATAATACCAAGTTAAGGAAAACTCTAACAGAATTTAACTAAATTCTGCTTTCTATAGAAATATTTAACAATTATCTAATTAAAAATGATTCTTACTGGAAGAGAGAGAGAGAGATTTACCGATTAATAAAGTTTCCTATGTTGTTAAGTAATTCACAATTGTTCTTCAATTGGAAGTCATCCCAAGAAAATGCAGTATCCTAAAAATAAAGTCATTAAAACATACAAAATACAAATTTGCATCTCAATAACAATTACAACAATAGCTTACATGGGCACAAGAGCAAATGTTGGTAAGCTGGTGATGCACCAGTAATATCCTGATAATATTTACTTTCTAAGCAGCATATCTTCAGAGTCAATCCATCTTATTAATAAGAATACCTACCACACAAAGTATTAAATATAACTTAGTTTTTTCTCTATGCCAATGCTACATGTTTGACCCTTTTCACCAAACATTTCCAGCCATTGTGTCATGCATATCTGCAAGTGTGCCGCAAGTTTTTGAGTCAGTTCAAAATTGCACAAATATTTAGAAAACTTGTCTTTAAAGCTCCACACTGCACAAATAGCCAACTCTGAAATGTCTGCATTAATTCCTGCTTTAAAGCTATTTTAATATTTGTTGTTGTTTTATATAACAAAACCTATAAAGACACTGAAGGTAAGGTGTGCTGTATTACATTTAAATTTTCATTCAATGAACCACTGAGAAGAAAAATTGAAAAATCACTCCATCGACTAAAACATCACTGACACTTCTGTCTGCACCAACACTGCAGTCTGCACCAACACTGCAGTCAATGATAATTTAGTGAAATCACATATAGCGAGAAAATTAGCCAAATTACTACTAACGAGATAAATATTAAGAGAGAAACAATAAATGAGCAGAGTTTACAAGTTTGTCTTTCTACAACAACACAAGTCAATAACTATGACTCTCCTAAAATGTTTGATAGTCTAAAGATGGATCAGCAAAGACAGAGAATAGAAAATTCGACAAGCATCAAGCTTCCATATTCATAGATTAGATTGTGTAAAATGCTCATAAATTAAAGGAAAATTTAGAACTATACGGATATTCCATGTAAGGAACAGTTGTTTTACATCCTTTTATGGGTGGGATTATGAATTGTGTCTTTTTTGGGGGGTGGACCAACTGATCTTTCCTGTTGAGGGCCCTTGTTAGTGCTAACAATCAAGTTGAAGTGGAATCCATTTCATTTTGCAGATAAAATTTTGATTACGGTAAAATTGTAATAATGTGTGAACTTAAAAGTAAATGATGAGCAGGTAGTGAATTATCTTAACCTCATAGCTCTCATGTTATCTCACTTGTATGGATTTAAGGTGAATTAGCAAGAATGGATTTAAGAAAGAAAAAAAAAAAAAAAAAAAAAGAAAGACAGCATTTCAAATGTAATGTTTTAAATCTAATGTTGGGAAAGTATCTGGGAGAAACAGTGAATTGTAGAATGGAAATCTGTTTTGCTCAGTAACTTCATAAAAAGTTTGTTACATCACAATATTAATATAACAAACCAATAATGAACATTGTAGGCAGTCACTCAACCTGCAACAAATAGTAACCAAATTTCTCTCTAAAATGGAAGGACACATTGAACGAAGATGTTTTTGCCAGTATACAAAATGACAGGAGAGTTACTCATGGTTGAAATACTTCTAACTAAAGGTCAGCTCAATCAGGGATGACCTCAGCCTAAACAAAAACAAGTTTCTTTTGACATTGGAACACTGGTAGAACTAAATGATTGAATAGCAGATAAAGTGTGGTACCTGACTGCCACACACCTCACCATAGATGAGTGAATCCTGCTACAAACTAAATAGGGACATAATAAGATTATGAAGTAAACCAAGAAACTAATTAGTTAAAATTATATCCTTAATGATGATGAGAACAATCATTAACTAAATTACTAATTCTGATCAATGAAAGCAAAGGGGTAACTTCAAAATTTTAATTGATCTTAATTAAAAATGGAATGCAGCGAGGAGTAAGTGAAACCTGTGGCAGTGCTATCACAATTGGGGACATGTTTTGTTTTGATCTGATCAGACCTTATGAACAAATCAATCCTAGAATGACTTGAGAAAGTTATTTGTTGATGAATGTCTAACCAGAGATTATAAAATTTTTTTCTGAAAAGGAAACATAAGAAGGATCCACACACCTGAGATTCTGGACGCATGTAGACCAGATAAAAGCGGAATATGTCAGCAGGTATTCCAGTATCTTTTGCATTGTTACCAAACACACCAACGCCACGACTCTTGGAGAACTTTCCATCTTCATAATTAAGGTATTCTGAAGTAAATCATTGAACAATGATGAAACAATTAATAATACGTAATTAATGATCAGTGAGTCGTTAATCTTGTCACAATGAACATGGTTTCAGGAAAGATGCCTCTAAGCTCGATTCATTTTAGTTAAAACAACATCCTAACCCTAGTCAACCGCTCAGCCAGCAAAAGACAACACATACCCAGCAGTCTAAAAAAAAAAAATAGAAAGATATACTAAAAGACAAGATGGTCACAGTTGGAACACCTTAGATCAAAACTCTATCCAATAAAAGTTGACTTAAGGCTACACAACAATAGCATTCTGTCTGCTGATGTGTGCCACTGCTATCCACTTATTAATAAAATTCTGCAGTCTCTATGGTTGAAATCTATCAAAATCTAGAGATTGAGATTTGCAATTTATTAAGACAACGTAGAAAGATGCAAATGGGTATACTGGGCTTTGTATATTAGTACCCCAGTGTCACTTTGATGGCATGCATTGCTCTCTTACACAATAATAATAATTCTTTCTACTATAGGCATGAAGCCAGCAATTTTGAGTGGGGGTGGGGCAGTCAATTACATCTACCCCTGCCCTAAAAGGGGGGGGGGGGGTATAAACAAACAAATATAAACAGGAATTAAAACTAAATTAGTCTTGGTTTGCTTGAAGCTTATTTTCTCTTTGGAACACAAGAATAATGAAACGAAACTTGTCACTCACCTGTAGCAATGACACTGTCAACCAGAGTATAATTTGGGTCGGCACCCAGCAATGTAGCAGGAAAGATAACACTATGAAAGGGTACATTGTCTTTACCTAAGAAATTATACATTTGTACCTGTTACAAAGAGAGAGGAAAAAAAAAGAAAAGAAAAAAAAAGAAATAGAATTTCAATTTACGTTCAACAACATTCTTTTTTACACATAATATATAAACTAACATCCACACAAAATGATGGTTTATCATTTAACAGCTGTGCAGTCCATGCTGGCATGGACTGGACAGCGTGAGAGGATCTTTCAGCTGCAGGACTGCATAAAGTTCCAATGTTAGCTTTAGCAGAGTTTCTATAACTGGATGCCTTTCTTAATACCAATCACGTTATTGTGTGTAAAGTGGTGGACTTTTTCATGATAGCAGCACTAGTGAGAAGGTGACAAAAGAAGAGGGAGAAAAAAAAAAGGAACCCAACTAATTAAGGAGAGAGCCTAGATGAGATGCAGTTTGGTTTTGTTTCAAGGAGAAGCACCACTGATGCTATATTTCTGGTAAGATAGCTACAGGATAAATACATAACCAAAGACAAACCTCTGTACTCGGCTTTTGTTGACTTAGAGAAAGCCTTTGACAAGGTCCCCCAATCCCTTATCTGGTGGTCAATGTGGAAACTAGGGATAGACCAGTGATTGGTGAGAGCTGTATAAAGCCTTGTACAGAGATGCTGTCAGTAAGGTAAGGGTTGGCAACAAGCACAGCAAAGAATTCAGGGTACAACTAGGGGTTCACTAAGGATCAATCCTCAACCCTCTCTTGTTCATTATAGTCCTCCAGGCAATAACAGAGGAATTTAAGACAGTCTGTTCTTGGGAGCTCCTCTATGCAGATAACCTTGCTCTTATAGCTGAATCACTACCAGAACTACAGAAGAGGTTCCAGGTAGGGAAACAAGGTCTAGAATCAAAGGGCCTTAGACTTAACCTAGCAAAAACCAGTCTTAGTAAGTAGGAAGTGGACAAATCACAAATCCTTTCTGGTAGATGTACGTGCTCGATCTGTAGAAAAGGCATAGGTAGAAGCTCAATAAGACGCACCCAGTGTAAGCTTTGGACACATAAAAGTTTCAGTAATATCAGAGGAAGGCTAACACAGAGAATAGCTTTTGTATGTGGAAGCTGCACAGGTACAATAAACACTGAAAATGTGCAGAAAATAGACTCCAGCAACTGACAGCTGTGTAAAGAAGTGCTAATCTCAAATTGTGGAGGGAACCTGTGGTAAAGGTAGACCTAGGGAGATATGGGATGAGGTGGTGAAGCATGATCTTTGAATTTTGAGCCTCACAGAGGCAATGACTTGTAACCGAGACCTTTGGCAAGATGCTGTGTTTCAGAAGATCCATCAAGCCAAGTGAAATCCTAGTTGTAACTGATTCTTGTGTCATGTAACTGGCACGTAAAGAGCACTTTTCAAGCATTGGGCCTCATGGAGGCAAAGTGGTTGTTTTCTTTTCAAGTATTGGGCCTCACGGAGGCGAGTTCCTTTTGAGCAGAGGGGCTCACGAAGGCAAAGTGACTGGGTTCCTTTCGCGTGTTGGGCCTCTCAGACGCAATGACCGAGACCTTTGGCATTATGCTGTGCTTGAGAAGAAGACCCATTGAGACAAGTAAAACTGCAGTCGTGGCAGATACTGGTGTCATGCAAATAGCACCCGTGCCGGTGGCACGTAAGAGCACCCATTACACTCTTGGAGTGGTTGGCGGTAGGTAGGGCATCCAACCATAGAAAACCATGCCAAATCAGACTGGAGTCTGGTGCAACTCCCCAGCTTGCCAGCCCTGGTCAAACTGTCCAACCCAGGCCAGCATGCGGATGTTAAATTATGATGATGATCATCATGATTATTATTATTATTATTAGTTAGTCAGTACACACCTGAGATGAATTTTTCCACCACTGTTCCCATTTCTCAGTATAATTAGCTGTGATGGAGATGTAGCCAATTGGAGCATCAAACCATACATAAAAGACCTGGTCAAAAGAAAGAAAAAAACATTGGTCATTTTAGTCAGTCCGATAAGAGCAAAATGTGTTTTGTCAGCTGGAAAATTAACTGGAATGTTAAACCTGAAAAAAGTTTGGGTCTAGTTTGTACTACGCATGTAGTAAATATGCTGCTCTTCAGTTAATTAAGGTGTCAAATACTTTTAGGTACATCAAGTGCCATATGGTCCTGTGTTAATAATATTTTAGCCTCATGGTCAAAAGATAGGAAAAAAAATGAGAAAAAGACAAAATTGTATATCTCATAGAAGAGAAGCTGATATGCCTCGACCATCTTGTCTTTCACTGGTGTGCTCATCCTTAGAATCTACAGGCATACATCAAGCTAAAGACATTAAATTATGTTGTCCAAGGTACACTATGTGTGAAAAAAATATTGGGATGGTGATGGATGGAATGTCTCAGATCACAGATTTTTTCAATTAGATTATGTGGGCTAAACAACTACAACAGGTAAGTGAGTGGGGAGGGGTAGAAGGAGAAGAGACAGTGTGTTCGTAGTGTTAAAACTGCAGTTCAGATAATCTAAACAGTGGTGCAGTCGAGCTATGATATATTTGGAAGAAATCTTTGGGTTATTTGGCTGGCTATTTGCACGCTAAAAGAGTGTTCAATCAGAGCTGACGTGAAGCAAACCTCTTTCTTTCTCCAACTTCATTTTGTCTGTTGTTTCCACTTCCGTACATGTCTAACTCTTCCCTCTAGACAGCATTCCCTCTTCTTTCACCAGCTTTTCTACCACCTATTTCTCCCTCTCTATCTGACGTTACACAACAATGATCTCAGGTTACAGCTCAGAAACAATATAATGAGTGGGGGG
>NC_068997.1:6541487-6543061 GCF_001194135.2 Octopus bimaculoides
CTCTCTATTTCCTTAAAAATTCAGAAACAGAAGAGGTAAATGTCAGAATCATTTCTATGATTAGCTTCTTATGCCAGTAAAGAAGATGATCATATTTAGCACAGCAACAGAATAAGATCTGAGATTAAAACCCCCAGAAACTACATTGTTTAACTTAGGAACATTAAAGTACAGGGGTTGGACAAAATAATGGAAACACAAAGCATCATAATTTTGAAATATCTCTAAAACTGTCAAAAGCTTGTTTATTTTTTATGTTTTTTGATTTATCATTAGTGTTCCTTAATATGTTTTGCTAAAATTGTTGTTTCTTTCCAGATATCCTCAGAAAAAGGTAATTCAAATTCATTAAAATGACAGATCTATCAGACTTTCAAAGAGGTCAAATTGTTGGTGCTCGTATGGCAGGTGCTAGCATAATGAAAGCAGCTGAAATGTTTGGTGTATCAAGAAGTACTGTCTCGAAAGTAATGACAGCCTTTGAGAAAGAGGGAAAAACCTCCTCTTGAAACAAAACTCTGGAAGAAAACCAAAACTTTCAGATAGGGACTGTCAGACTTTTACGTGAATTGTTAGAAAGGATCGAGAACCCAGTTTCCACAAAAACTGTTTGCTGGGAGCTGCAATCAGAAAACCACTACTTTCAAAAATAAACATTGCAAAGTATTTAGAGTGGAGTAAAAGCCTACAAAATTGGTTCCTAGAGCAGTGGAAGAATGTTATTTTGTTGGACAAGTCATCCTTTACCTTATTTCCGACCACCGGCCGAGTATACATGTAGAGACAGGCAAAAGAAGCATTTGACCCAGACTGCCATCTTCCAACTGTTAAGCGTAGAGGAGGATCTGTGATGATCAAGACTATTTAAGCATTTTATCTGATCAAATTCATCCTATGGTTGTGAAACTGTTTCTAGAGGGAAACACAATCTTTCAGGATGATAATGCACCAATTCACACATTTAAAGTTGTTACTGAATGGCACAAGGAACATTCTAATGAAGTTGAACATCTTATCTGGCTACCACAGTCCCTGGATCTCAATATTATTGAACATTTATGGTGCATTTTAGAAAACCAAGTAAGGAGTCGACATCCTCCACCATCATCACTACAAGAACTGGAGACTGTTTTAGATGAAGAATGGACAAAAATTGCTTTGGAAACAATTCAAACTTTGTACGAGTCCATAACTCATAGAATTCAAGCTATAATTACTGCCAAAGTCAGTCCTACCTCATATTAAAATACATTTGTTTGAAATTATAAGGGCTTTCCATTATTTTGTCCAACCCCTGTAAGTTAAGACAATGTAGAATACTTCAGCAAGTGACAAGGCTGTGACAACATCATCATCATCATCATCATCGTTTAACGTCCGCTTTCCATGCTAGCATGGGTTGGACGATTTGACTGAGGACTGGTGAAACCGGATGGCAACACCAGGCTCCAGTCTGATTTGGCAGAGTTTCTACAGCTGGATGCCCTTCCTAACGCCAACCACTCAGAGAGTGTAGTGGGTGCTTTTACGTGTCACCCGCACGAAAACGGCCACGCTCGAAATGGTGTCTTTTA
>NC_068997.1:6546007-6561869 GCF_001194135.2 Octopus bimaculoides
ATAGGCTGAGATGACAGTAGCTAATCTATGATGAAGCACTAGTCTGATCTTAAGTACTCTGTCACTTACTCTAACGACCTCGATTACCTTATCCACCCATTTCTCCGCTAGAAGTATTCCTACGCCCCCGACCCCGTCAGTGTTCCCTGCCCAGAAAATCTTGTACCTGTGTTCTTTGCCTGTGAGGAACCTTGCAGAACCTCCTCTCCATCTTACTTCCTGGATGCAGCACATATCTACGCATCTCCGTTCAAGCATCTCAACAATTTCACCAGATCTACCTTTCAGCGTGCCGACGTTGAGAGTGCCACTTGCTAATAATATTTCCAGTATCAAAGGAAGCACGCCAGTTGAAATGTTTGGCGGCATTTCATCCACCTTTGCGTTTTGAGTTCAAATTCTGCCATGGTTGACTTTGTGTTTCCTCCTCCCAGGGTCCAATAAAATAAGTACCAATATAACACTGGGGTCGATTTAATCAACTTACCCACCCCACCCCTGAAATTGCTATTTTGTGCCAAAATTTGAAATCAATATTTCCAATATTGATAGTTTGAGAGGTTATCCCACAACCTTGATCAAAATGAAACAAAATCACTGGAATTAGATTCAGTAGTGATTAAAGGAGCACTGATTTGAACATCTCCAAAATAATCCTGAATTACAAAAAGAAACAAGAGACAGAATGGTTAACATACGTAACAGATTCTTGTCACTAACTTGTAAAGCAATGGATGAGTAAACAGTCAACTAATTCTAGTGTTTGAGTGAGAGACACAGTCATTTATTATGATGGTCTTGTAGTAATGTCCAGAGTTGTTGAGGTGTTTGGATATTTGCAGAAGATAAAAAAAACCTGTAGATTTGAGCAACAATAAGCTGGGCTCTTTTCCTTTCGAGTATACTGTTTTCAGTCTGTTTAAGTGATCAATGAAAATCCTCTATGTTGCAGCCTGAAATGGCAAGTTGTTTCTTTGTGGTTTGTTGTGAAGAGAGACTGAGGAAACAGCATCACAGGCATAATCCATGATCGATCTACCAGAATCACTTAGAAATAACAGCCAAATCTCCCACACACTTCACCTTATCTTCTTAAAAGAGAAACAAAAACACTGAAGAATTCAATTCTAAAAGAATATTCCAATAGTAATATTGTAGTAATGATATACCAGTTAGCAATATATAGAAATTTTGAATACAAAACTAAAACTTACTTTGTCAGTGAAACCTTTTAAAGGCACTGGTGTTCCCCACTTCAGATCTCGACTTATACAGCGAGGTTTCAAACCATCTCTCAACCAAGAATTTGTGATTACTTTTGCATTATTTGTCCAAATACCTTTAGGAAAGACATGATCCAAGTGTTTCTTTAAATCTGGTTCCAGCTGAAATGGTTGACCAAATTTTGTGTAAGTCACACAGTAGGAATATTCTAGTAATTATCTTTATACAAACCTTCTAATTCTGCAAGTTACAATTGTCTAAGTAACATTTCCACACTCACCTGGCTTATCTCTATTCTTTAACCAAGCCATAAATAATAGTATTTGTCATATTTACTGAAACTTGACAATTTTTAATATTTTACTGCATCATTTTCAAGTCAACATAAAAAAAAAAAAAATCAAACTTGTTTCCAATCGTACTCAATTGATTTCTAAGTATTGAAAGTAATGTAATTTTTCAGCATTCCTCAAGAGTCTAACAACCATATCATCCATTTTCTAAAGCCTAACATTCCATAAAGAGCTAAATAAGTTACATCAACACTCCACTCCTGCCAGTGAAGATAGCTTCTACATATTTTATCTGCAAGAAAGAGCAGCCATATCTCCATGAAATCATACCATGTTTAAAAATAAGAATAGAAAGACACACTGAACAATGTAGTCCTACATACATTATCTGAAAAAAGATGGGATGGCCATGTGTGGACCCTCTTTGATCATAAGGTCTGTCCAAGGCTGATCCACTGTTAAATAACAAATGCTGAAGTGATCATCACTAGTCTCAGATAAGAAAATAAAATCAACAATGTAATGGCAGCAACATAAAGAAACTGTTGTAAATATTTACCTTAGGAAGATCGAGGAAGAGATGTCGAGAAGATTTGACAATGGGTGTGTTTGAGCAGGTTTTACAACGAGGTTTCACTAAATCTATGGCATTGATTAGTTTACCACATTTGTCACACTGATCTCCCCTGGCATCATCAAAACCACACAGAGGACAGATTCCTTCAACAAACCTATCAGCAAGAAACCTGAAAAACAAAATCAAAACAGATTGCTTCCCTGTTGAAATGTCTGGAAAAGATTTCATTTTATTTGTCATTCGAAACAGACGCAATATTCAGTGGATTTAGTGTAGACAATAGTAATGGTTTGTTATCATATAAAAGAAATGACTATCATTGCATGGAAAAAATTCCTCTCGCGGAATTGTCTGACAAGGTGGATCTCCAGACAACACCTAGTTTGTTTAGGGTAGACCATGCTTTGGCTGTCCAACTTTTTACAAGTTGAAGCTATCGGAGAACCAAGGTATATAAAATCATCGACTTGAATGATGGGGGTCTCTGGTGATCTTTTGCGATTATAAACAATGAGTTTGGTTTTACTAGGATTCACAAATAGTATATTTTGTGCAATTAATTCTAGACTATGAAGTAATTGGATGGAGTTTGACATTGTGTCAGAGAGCAAGTCTAAATCATCAGCATAATCTACATTCTTGCAACAGTAGAGCCAGTCCTTTTATATGGAGCAACAACCTGGATGCTTGCCAAAAAATTGGAATCCAAGCTAGATGGAACTTACACCCAAATGTTAAGAGCAGTCTTAAACATATCTTGGAGAACTCATTGCACCAAGAAGTAGCTGTATAGAGATCTCCTGCCTCTTTCCACCATTATAAGGGAAAGGCGCTTGCACTTTGCAGAACGCTGCTGGCAAGTGACCTACTGTTATGGATGCCAAAGCATGGCCATACTCAATCAGGTCGTCTGAACACCACGTATGTAGATCAACTCATCAGAGACATTGGATGCCTCCCCAAAGACCTCCCTCAACTGATGCAGGACTGAGGGGGATGGCATGTGTAGGTTAAAAACATCTGGTTGAGCAACCTCAACCAGATGTTGATGGTGATGTATTATGTATGGGAAATTGTTACAAAAAGTCTGTGTGCGTTGTTATGTGATGTGACATTTACCGAGAAAGAGTAATGTACATTTTGTTATGGACTGAGTCATTGTGACCAAACTGGTGTGTGTGACATTGTAACCTGTGTTGTTAGATGTGTGATTGTGACAAAAAGGGCAGTGGACATGATTTATGATGTATAGATAGTTCGTGTTGTTAATACAACAGAGCGCAAAGTGTTCAGACCAAAGAAAAGAAAACACAATGTCTCATCCAAAAATAAAAGTATTTTAAAAACCAGAAAGCATCAACTAGATTTTGGCTGAGAGATAACAGGTTTACTCAGAGTAGCCACCCTTCCACTATGGTCTGAAAATGGCTCTGGAACCTGGCACATGCAGTTCTCAGTGTCCATAGAAAGATCTTCAAACACCTCTTTGATCTTGGTAACCACCCTGGCCCAGGCAGAGTGGTTGGTGTCTTTCTCAACTATACCCCACACATATTAGTCCATGGGATTACAATCAGGAGAATTAGAAAACCAGGAATTGGTGCTGCTGAAGCCATAGAAATTCTCCAATAAGCACTTCTGACTCTTCCCAGAGGTATGGCAAGGATCCAAATAACCTGCAGCCACACATAATGGCCTTCTAACAGCAGCCTCTCCAGATGAGTTGTCTTTTATTGCTATGTGCAATAAAAGACGTAAAACCAAAGGTAACTTTCTGACCAGCCACAACCAACATCATACACACACACACACACACAGGTTTCCGTCAACCAATTCCACTCACAACACATTGGTTCAGCTGAGGCTACAGCAGAAGACACTTGCCCAAGATGTCAAGCATTGAGATAGAACTCAAAACCATGTGGTTACAAAATGAACACCATATCCACACAGCCATACCTACACTCCTCAGTTGCAGGATTTCAATTTTGCTTGCAAAAAAAAATGGCAGTTGTTTATACTGACATCAACTCTGACTGAGCAGACCTGTGGTAACAGGCATTCCAGCCATGATCATCTGATCATTTAAGATGGTAGGGTGTTATTTAAGGGACACTTGGCTGCCATGGTTGCTCACACATTGAGCCACCATAAAATTAATTGATAGCGTGTGTATATGTGTGACCTTATTTGCTATCTTTAATCTGTAGGAAGCTAGTGAGTAACCCATTTGGGGATTAATCCAAGATAGTAATTGCTGATTATCTAATTAATTGTTATTTGATTGGTAGTCACTGGATGTATTAATCACTCAATGTCCATCAGTGTAGCCGTGAAAATGATTCTATTTTAAATTTCACCAACAACTGAAATCTACAAAATGCATTGAAACACATTTTGGAAAACTTATGTAAACAAAAACAAATAAAATATAACATCTACAACCAAAAGTAACAACTAACCGATCACATTTTTCGCATTTCAATTGGTCAACAGTATCTTCAGAGATATAACCTTTCTTATGTAACTTCCAAAATATGTCCTGAGCAATCCTAAAGAGAAATACAATAATTAAAATTCCAAATACAAATTAATAGCTGCAAATAAACACACACATACTGAAAAGATACAATGAAAAATATAAAAAAAGTAAAATGCACAGAGATTTTATGTTGGACAAAATATATATATATATATCTATATATTTATGAAATAAAATATTTACATAGTCAACCAGTTTCGCTTATGCTAATCATGACAAAGAAATTAGTGATAATGTTAAGATTTCATTCTATATTAGTAGGAGGAAAGATATTTTGTGTGTGTATGTGTGTCTATGTGAATATATATATATATGTATGTATAGAGAGAGAGAGACATACACACATACATGCATGTGTGTGTGGGTGTAAAACAATTTTAAATATATATGTGCATTATATGAACATAAAGAAGGATTAAAGAAAATCCAAAGCAAAGTGTTCCACCAATAGAGATAGAGCAAAAAGTTCTTGACCAACCAATGTGCTTAGTCATCCAAAAGGCTGATTGAACAAAACCTTGGTTTCACTATCTTTAATCCTTACTTTCCATATTTGGCGTATATATATATATATCAATATATCCAACTCCAAATGCAAGGGTGTATTGAGGAATGTTGTATTTTTGTGCAGGGTGGTTAAAAAATTAACTTTGCAACTACATGGTTTCAGGTTCAGTTCTACTGCACAACACCTGGGGCAAGTGCTATCTACTGTAGCCCCAAACCAACAAATGCCTTCTGAGTGAATCTGGTAAATGGAAACTGTGTGGAAGCTTGTGTGCATGTTTCTCCAATTCACCCACTGCTTGACAACTGGTGTTGCTTTCTTTACATCCTCATAACTTTGCAGTTTAACAAAAGAGACTGATAGAGTAAGTACT
Organism: Octopus bimaculoides; assembly: GCF_001194135.2. Classification (NCBI taxonomy): domain Eukaryota; kingdom Metazoa; phylum Mollusca; class Cephalopoda; order Octopoda; family Octopodidae; genus Octopus; species Octopus bimaculoides. The sequence continues at coordinate 6,551,525 of NC_068997.1, forward strand.
GGGATTGATTTGTTTGAGTAAATCTTTCAAGGTGGTGCCCCAGCATGGTCGTAGTCCAACCACTGAGACAGATAAAAGTAGATAAAAAAATAAACAAAATTAGTATACATATAAAAAATCAAAAATCAAAACCTACTCAGTTTGTAATTTGGTTGTTGTGCGACCAAAATAATCAAATGAAATATTAAACCATTTATAAATTTCTTCATGGATTACATTGTATTTATCACAAATCTGCTGTGGTGTGAGTCCTTCCTCCATAGCTTTTGTTTCCGTTGCTGTACCATATTCATCTGTTCCACAGATATAAAGACAGTTATAGCCACGTAACTGAGAATACCTAGAAAGAAAATATCAAACTAAATTTATTAATTCAAGCCTCTCGAGTTTTACAAAATCTTACAGCTTTCTCATTCCTCTTCAAACATTTTATACTGCAGCTTTGATTAATTAAAACTAATTTGAATTTATTTGCAACACACAGAACTCTTGTAATCACAAGTAAAAACATACACAGGGACACACATATACACATATTTGTAGTCACACACACGCATATCTTTCAAAATTCAAACAAACATCAAAGGCAACTTTTATTACTAAAAACAATGGATAAAGATTTACATTGACTTTGGAAATATATTACAGGTATGAAGCTATTAAAGATTACCTTGAGAAAATATCTGCACTGAGAGTTGATCCAATAATATTGCCCAGGTGAGGTACATTATTCACGTAAGGCAATGCACTTGTAATAAGAATGTTGCGGGCACCAGGTACAGGTAAACTATAAGAATATCACTCAATTAGGGATTGGATCTTATAAATTTAAAATTGTTACAATAAATTTTTTTTTAATTATTAAAACAGAGACCACAATGAGCTAATGATTCTCATATCAAAACAGTAATTCAAGTGACACCATGGAATTTTTCAGGGTTTGAAATGCATAAATAATCAAATATATATGGGAAGGTTATAATGTAGATCAATGATTCAAAGACTGGATCTTTAAAATAACTAGTCTAAAGAATGTCAGGTGTTTGAAATTTTGTTTATATTACAAAATAATATTATTTTATTGTTTAATATTTACAGCAAATGGAAAAAATGTCATCATTATCATCATCTGCTTTCTATGCTGGCATGGGTAAGATGGTTTGACTGAAACTGGTAAGCTGAAGAGCTGCACCAGGTTCCAATCTGATTTAGAATGGCTTCTACAGCTGGATGCCTTTCCTAACACCAACCACTCCAAGAATGTAGTGGGTGCCTTTTAGTATATAATCATTTAAAAAAGACATTTAAACTTGTTTAGGATAAATATAAGTATTTTTGTGGCTGATACACAGGAGCCATTATTCAAGGTTTAGATCTTTTCTCTTAATCAAGACCGTAATGGCATCAAGTAAATTGAAGGAAGCATCCTTTAAAAAAATATATTGCTCTGTAAAGATATCCTCAAAGATGATGTTCATATGAACAAAACTATTTTATAAAATCTTATCAAAATGTAACATAGATTCATCCAAATTACTAAGGCTTCAGAGAATATACCACCTTTATTATACAGTTCACAACTAGTAAGGTGTATGGGTTAATTTAGCTGGCAATTTCAATATTAACTAAATGCTTCAGCACTCAAGATCTACATGATATATTTGCAGAGATAGAAAAAAACAATCCTTACATGGGATGTTCTCTTTTAGTTGCATTTGTTGTACATGGAAGTTTCCATGCAGCCACAGATTTGGAAATTTCATTGCTGTTCACTAATACATCATTGGCTGCTTCCTGAAAAGAATAAGTTTTGATGGGAAAATTTAGGCAAGAAAGCAAGAATAAATATGTCGAATATATTGGAATACCTGACTGAAACAGAACCAGCCAGTTGCCTGCAAATTGTTGCCATCTTAGTAATTTGCACATGGAATCATGCATCATTACTCATATGGCTTCTTCGATCATTCACCAACTCTGGGATTACCCTACCTCTGGTCCTGTGTATTCTAAACTGCAATCTGTTTGTGAACTGATAGCAGGGTGCTTGAAATTGCTCAACATTGTACGACATATTGTTTTCTTCAGCCCACTTGTATATAGCATTCAAATCATTCTGTAGTTTTGAATTATCATTAGGGTCCTATCAGCAGAGCTGGTAGGAGTGGCTGAGTGTACACACATGCATCATAGTCTTCCTTTCACTCTAAGCAATAAGCCCTTTATTACCAGCAGAGGAAGGAATTCTCTGAACTTTGTCCAGCCTATTCTTATTCTGGCAGTTATGCTCTTGGAGCAGTCAACTCTGCTACTGACTTAGTTACCTAGGTAACGGAAGCTATCAACTATATCTAGTTATTCTCCCATGGCATGTACATTTTTAGTGTTCATTGTACCTGAGCACCTTCCAAACACAAAAACTATCTTCCCTGTTAACCTTCCTCTGATATTGCTGCACCTTTTATGTGTCCAAAGCTTACACCAGGAACATCTTGTGGAGTTTCTACTTATACCTTTTCTATAGACATCTATCTGAAGGGCTTGCTAAGACTTGACTGGCTTCTGGTGGCATGTAAAAAGCACCAACTGATTGTAGCCATTGCCAGTCTCCTCTGGCCCCTGTGCAGGTGGCATGTAAAAAGCACTCACTACACTCACAGAGTGGTTGGCATTAGGAAGGGCATCCAGCTGTAGAAACTCTGCCAGATCAGACTGGAGCCTGGTGCAGCCTCCTGGCTTCCCAGACCCCAGTTGAACCGTCCAACCCATGCTAGCATGGAAAACGGACGTTAAATGATGATGATGATGATATATATATATATACTTCTACATAATTCTCACCTGGTTTTCAGGTTGTTTTACAGGCTTCACTGGTAACTTGGATGTCAGAGATTTAGGTTTTTGGTCGTCTTGAAGCTTTGATCCACTCTTACTTTCCCATGTAGCTTTTGAGGATTTCTGATTACTTTTACAAACAGATTCCTGCAATTATAGACAAAAATAAGGCAAATATTGACTGTAAACTTCAGTTTTTACATGGTCTAAAGGCCAAACATTTATTGGGGAGAGCAACAGTCAGTGGGAATCAACTTCTGGTACTCTTTTATCAACAAAAGAGTGGAAAGTTAGTTGTCCTTGATGGGATGTGAACACAGAATATGAGGATTAGCAATTTCCTAAGCTTGAGAAGACCTGTCCATCTCCCATGCTGACACTCTAGTTTGTATATTTTCTTAAGGCTGATACCAAATAAAGACACAATTTATAGCAGATAAAACTAGGCTGACAGAAGGAGACCCAATAACACCTAGGAAGTGATGTTAGACAACAAACCATCGAATGCTAAGTCCAAATTGTATATTTATACAAAGTTACATTAACACATGCTTCAGTTTTCTGACTGGAAAAATGTCACCCCTCTGATGTTACTTCATTTTTAATACTAGTGTAACAATAGCAACAGCTTGTAAACAATCTATGTAACACCAACAGAGATTATACTAACAACAATAACAGCAGAATTAGCATTTATGCTACAATGGAGAGGGAATCACACGTCACAAATACTGTGAATAAAAAATAACCATGTTTACCGTTAGAGCTGCAGTTCTTTGACTATCGGTCAGCTGATTGACTCCATCTTGGAAATCTTTCTTGCCAGACAAACATTTAAACCAGGACGACACTTTAGGATAATCTTTTTCCCAGTCTTAAAGAAAAGAAAAAGTTGAAATAATACAACCTTAAAGCAACAGTTTAGTCATTACTTTGAAACAGTATGTCATTTAGCAATATTACCATATTATAAAACTAATGCTTGTTGCTGGTGTTTAACCCAAGTTCTGCTTTGAATTCATAGGTTTATGATTTAAAGCATTGTAACTGTAAACCTCACATCTTTTTGTTTGTCAAGGACTACGTTGTCCAATGAGTCTTTCTTTTGTTCAAGATAGTAGGGAGCATCTGAGGTTTTGGCTGTTATTTCTAGCAAATCAAATGTTCAAATCATGAATAGGCTAAGTTTTAGAAATTTCTAGCTAGCACTTTCACCAATTGCCAAGATCTTGAAACTATAGCAACAGCAAATTTCAAAATTTGAAATTATGTCAGATGAGCCTTAATTCTAACAATTGGTTTAAAAATTAAGTTTTAAATAATGGACATTGTGGTTAGGTCAAAGAAGATTTCAAACCTTCAACATTGCAATATCTTTAACATACCTTTAATGACATCTGTTTGATTGAATACATGATACAATGTTGACCAAACTGTGACATCAGCAGCAGTCATTTGGCCCTGAAAAGAATATACATTTGTTTGTATGTATGTGCTAAAATATATATATATATATATATATATATAGGTTTGTATGTATGTGCTAACGTTAAAATAAGGTTATCATTTTGATGCAATTTAAGAAAACAATGAAATATTTGTTAAATTCAAATTACGACAAATGTAAACAAACAAGCAAAGCTTGCTTTTAGAAGCGTTGAGATGTCTTTTTTATAGAAAGTTAAAGAAGTGATGTTTAAATTCTCAATCGCAGAATAATGCTGATAATATAGCCTGAACAGGATAAACTATCCCTATTTTTGCAGAGAAAAGCGTAGGTGGCCAGCTGTGGACACAGCTGGCCACCTATACTTTTCTCTGCAAAAATAGGGATACAGCTGGCCACCTACACTTTTCTCTGCAAAAATAGGGATAGTTTATCCTGTTCAGGCTATATTATTAGCATTATTCTGCGATTGAGAATTTAAACATCACTTCTTTAATGAAACATTTACTAACAGGATGATTCTATACTGAGAATACAATCAAATTTATTATAAAGTCCCAGCCAACTTGATCTCCACAAGTGTAAAGAAGAGAGACAGAGACAGGCAGAAACAAGGAAAATGCCCCTTGTATTTGAATACTATGCAAATATTCTCCTAAAAAACTTTTCATTTAATTTTTCCAAAAAATAATTGTTTTCCATACTTAGAGCTGAAAAAGTCTCAATGACCGAAACCAGTACAGAAATGTTTTTTATGATAAAATTATTTTAGCATTTTCTACCTTCACTTTTTTTCCTTATATATAAATGTGTGTGTGTGTAATTAAACATCGGAGCAAAGGAAATTAATTAGACAGGGTGAATGGCACAAATGTTGATGTGTTGCAGTGAATGATGGAGGCAAAGAATTTTTTAATTAATTGAAATTTTTCCATTAAATTCTAAAATTTTCTGCTTGAAATTCTTAGAGTTGAATCTCTGCTAGAAATAGAGAAGAAATTTCAAGTGTGGAAGAAAGAACTGTTATCAAAGTGTCAACTTAGCAAAGACCAAAGTAGGAAAGCAGATGAATTACTAATCCCTTCGGGGAAAAGGAGTGAGTTGATTGGTGATTTGCTGTGAAGACCCTTCAAGCTAAGTAAAATCCAGGCCCCCATCCCAACCCTCTAACAAACCTCTCCCTCACATAGCCCATCTTCTCTCCACCTGTTGTATACCCAACCCCTCCATCTCTTCCCCCCACAACATATCCTCCTAACACGCCCCTCCCCTTTACCTCTGTCCATTCACTACATTCCTTCCCCTCCACCTCCCACTCCCTTTTTCTGCAACCTCATCAATTCACTCACCCACATACCTACCCTATCCAATCCTTGCTCCCAATTCATTTATATACACTTCTCTGTACCTTGAGAGTACCCCCACCCCCTACTCCATCACATTTTCACCTTCTTCACTTGCCTCTCTCTCTCTCTGCTACTGAGGTATCCATCTATCCTCATTACTACAAGTTGTCTATTTCTGTCCCTCATACTCAAACCTCCCACCTTCTCTCAATACTACTCCCCCTCCTAGTCAAGGGGTCTTGCCTTGTAAATTATTTGGTCATTCCACTGCTGCAAGTGTGCAATTCCTGCCTACATCCTTTCTACATGGCAAGCAGGGTCGTTTATCTGAAATGGGTAGGGTCCTGTCTGTTTTCTTGCTTACTATAAAACCTTAGTCTTTGCCAAGTTAACTTTAAGGCCTTTCCAATCTAGCTTCTGTTTCCATACCTGGAATTTTTTTTCCACCTCTGTTACAGACTGCTATGAAAGCAAAATTATCAACATATATTTTTTTATTATTATTCAGTTTACTTACTTTCACAAGGTTGTTATCGTTTTTCTTCAGTTTATCCTCCATATACTTCAGGTGAGAGTGAAGCAAAGCCAAATTTGCACCATTGTCTTCTTTAGAAACATTCTTCCCACTCGCAATTGATATTATATCCTTTACAGTAGACTGGAAATAAAATGGTGAGAACTTTACAGTGAAATTAATATAATAACTGCTGTTGCTTCTTATTGCTGTCTACAGTTATAGTCAAATTGGAAAGAGAATCTGCTCTCACTAGTTTCTTATTGAGTTTGAAATGGAAAAAATACCCTAACTTTCTAATCTAATAACAATATGATCATCCTTTAATGTCTGTTGCCCATGCTGGCATGGGTTGGACAGTCTGACCAGGGCTGGAGAGCTGGAAGGCAGCACCAGACTCCAGTCTGATTTGGTATGGTTTTCTATAGCTGGATGCCCTTCCTAACGCCAACCACTCCAAGAGTGTAATGGGTGCTTTTATGTACCACTGGCACAGGTGCCATTTGCATGACACCAGTATCTGCCACGACTGCAATTTTACTCGTCTCGATGGGTCTTCTTCTCAAGCACAGCATAATGTCAAAGGTCTCAGTCATTGCCTCTGTGACGCCCAACTCTCAAAAGGAACTCAGCCACTTTGCTTCCATGAGGCCCAATGCTCCAACAGTGCTCTTTACGTGCCACCGGCATGGGTGCCAACCGTGTGACACCAACACCAGCCATGACTACGATTTCACCTGGCTTGATGGGTCTTTTCAAGCACAGCATATCACCAAAGGTCTCAGTCACTACTCATTGCTTCTGTGAGGCCCAAAGTTCAAAGATCATACTTCACCACCTCATCCCATGTCTACCTCTACCACAGGTTCCCACCACAGTTAGAGATCGGCATTTCTTTACACAGCTGCACTCGTTCATACGCATCACATGACCATACCAGCACAGTTGTCTCTCTTGCACACCACCTCTTATGCCTAACTTTGCTCTCAAGATGCTTACACTGTTAAACATGCACACTGATATTGCACATCCAGTGAAGCATACTGGCTTCATTTCACAGTCCATGTTTCACTGCCATGTAGCATGGCTGTTTGCACACAGGCATCATACAGTCTAACTTTCACTCTGAGAGAGAGACCCTTTGCTGCCAGCAGAGGTAGAAGCTCTCTGAACTTTGCCCAGTCTAATCTTATTCTTACAGCTACGCTCTCAGAACATTCCTCTCCACTACTTCTAGCTTGTTCCCTTGGCAGTTGATGGAGTCTATTTTCTGCACATTTTCAGCATTTATTGTACCTGTGCATCTTCCACATACAAAAGCTAGTTTCCGTGTTAACCTTCCTCTGATATTGCTGCACCTTTTGCATCCAAAGCTTACACATGTAATGGAGTTTCTACCTACGCCTTTTCTACAAAGCGAGCAGGGACAGAATCCATGTTGCCATGGAAAACCTTAAAAGTGAATGCTAAATAGCAAGATGCTCTTAATGGAAGGGAAGAAAGTGATCAAACACTGACCAGAGAGAAACTTCTCTCGGGTAACTTCTGATGATTACTGAACCTACTTAACAAATAAAAAAGGCAAACTAAAGAGTAGTAAATTTACAGTAACAACAGCTACTACAACTACTGTTGCTGTATAATAACAAAGTAATATATTCTATGAAACATAAAACCATAGTAAAAACTAACAGCTTTATTCTATCTACCAATATAAGGGACATAACTCAACCTCTATGCAATCATTTGACCTGTGAGATATAACTTTGACCCAAGTCTCGTTGAAATCATACTCTACAGTCATCTTTAAAAAAAACATAAGGTTACACTGGACAACTTAAAAAAAGGACAGGATGGTCAAGGCTGGAACAGCCATTATCACAGGCCGGCTCACTGACTTGGGAGTAAACAAACAACAACTAAAATCCATATTTACATCAATATCTATTTTAGAAAAATATGAAGAAATAAGTTAAAAATTATGACATACCTGTAATTGACATGCTTCCCATTGAAGCCACATATCTACCTGGGTATCAATATTAGCATCATTCATAACAACATCTCCGCTGAGCAGATATCTGTGAAGACAATGGAGAGAATTTGTTTCCGTAAAAAAAAAAATCAATAATTATGAAGACAACTTATAACTGACTACAAAAAGATATAAAAGAAATATTCTCATTATAAATGGAATGGGTAGAGAAAAGTTTGATCTGATAGCATGGCACCTGGGACAAGTGTCTTTTATCATAGCCTCTAATTGGTCTTGTGGAATTTAGCAGACACAAACTATGCAGAAGCATGTATGTGAGTTTGACTTGTTAGGGATGCACATATCAAAAAAAAAAACCCCCAAAACTATTACACTTGGAAAAAAAGATCTTTGTAATATCTGTTCAGCACCAAATTGCATACAAATCCTTTGTCACTCGCGCTATCAGAAATGCAGTGAACAAGTTGGAATCTTCAAACATCTATGGCATAATGGCTGGCTTTATCTCTGCTCTGACTGGCAGATGGCAACGCTTCAGGCTATAGATTCAACTTGAGATAGCAGCTAGACTTGTGCGGCAAATAATATGACAAAATAGAGATTAATCTGTATCAATTAAGGAAGATACATTCCTCATTCTAGTCTCGAAGTGTTAAACAAAAGGCAAAGATTGATCTTCTACTTGACAGTTCAGCTGACATTAAAGTTTTGACTTATAAATCACTGGTGACAACAAAAAGAAATGGTTTCACAATCAATTTCTTTTTCCTTGTAGTTAGTATAGGTCGAGGACTACCATCACCCGGAGCTTTTGTAGGTTCTCACTAAATAAGAGAGCTTAATGCAGTTAAAAAATCAGCTTTAACTTGTGCAGGGGTTAATCCTATCTAGGAAATATAGATACATGCCGGATGGCAGAAGACCATAGTTCTGGGAAGTAAAATTGGGTGAAGTGTTTAACATGGAGTTCAGGAAGTGAGACACAGAAGAAATGACAAGAGAAGAGAACGATACATCAAGTGGCATCAAGTTTACGAGGTAAAAGAAGAGAGGGAGGAAAAGAAAAGAGAAAAAAAAAAGGAAAACGGGGACGACTTTCTATTTATTGAATATTACCTGGTGGCTGAGTTTGTTGAAAACAAGAAATCATCTTTAGCCAATTCCAAGACTGGCAGTTGCGTTTTTGACAAATAGGGAACAATTCTTTCTACAAATGAATGAAACGATGCATTAGATAATTAAATGACAAAACAATAGAAGCTAAATAAACAGGATAAATACAATGATAAAGCAACATCATCATCATTATCATCATCATTTAACGTCCGCTTTCCAGGCTAGCATGGGTTGGACGATTTGACTGGTGAACCAGATGGCTGCACCATGCTCCTATCTGATCTGGCAGAGTTTCTATAGCTGGATGCCCTTCCTAACGCCAACCACTCCAAGAGTGTAGTGGGTGCTTTTACATGCCACCGGCACGAGGGCCAGTCAGGTGGTACTGGCAACGGCCAAACTCAAAATGGTGTTTTTTACATGCCACCTGCACAGGAGCCAGTCCAGAGGCTCTGGCAACGACCTCGCTCGAATGTTTTTTTTTCTACGTGCCACCGGCACAAGTGCCAGTAAGGCGACGCTGGTAACGATCATGCTCAAATGGTGCTATCTACATGCCACTGGCACAGAAGCCAGACAGCTGATCTGGCAATGAACACGCTCAGACAGTGCTGTTAGTGCTCCACTGGCACTGGTGCCATTCATCGAATTTGGTTCAATTACGATTTCAATTTCACTTGCTCCAACAGGTATTCGCAAGCCGAGTTTAGTGTCCAATGAAGGAGAGGTTGGCATGGGTGCCAGTCGTCGAATTTGGTTCGATTTCGATTTCATTTGCCTCAACAGGTCTTCGCAAGCATAGTTTAGTGTCCAGTGATGAAGAGGTACGCCTAAGTGGGCTGGCTACACCCCTGGCAGAGGTCATGGATTATGGTCTCACTTGGCTTACCGGGTCTTCTCACGCACTGCATATTTCCAAAGGTCTCGGTCAGTAGCCATTGCTTTGGTGAGGCCTAATGTTCGAAGGTCGTGCTTCACCACCTCATCCCAGGTCTTCCTGGGTCTACCTCTTCCAGAGGTTCCCTCAACTGCCAGGATGTGGCACTTTTTCACACAGCTATCCTCATCCATTCTTGCCACATGACCATACC
>NC_068997.1:6561879-6562261 GCF_001194135.2 Octopus bimaculoides
CAACTGATGCTTCTTATGTTCAACTTTTCTCTCAAGATACTTACGCTCTGTCGGGTATGCACACTGACATTACACATCCATCAGAGCATACTGGCTTCATTCCTTGTGAGCCTACGCATGTCCTCAGCAGTCACGGCCCATGCTTCACTGCCATGAAGCATGGCTGTTCGTACACATGTGTCATACATTCTGCCTTTTAGTCTGAGCGAGAGGCCCCTTGTCACCAGCAGAGGTAAGAGCTCTCTGAACTTTGCCCAGGCTATTTTTATTCTAGCAGCTACACTTTCAGTGCACCCTCTCCCACTACTAACTTGGTCACCTAGATAGCGGAAGCTATCAACTACTTCTAGTTTTTCTCCCTGGAATGTGGCAAAAGTTGTTT
>NC_068997.1:6562739-6579696 GCF_001194135.2 Octopus bimaculoides
GTGACTCAGCAATTAGAGCAAGGTCATCAGCATAGAGGAGCCCCCAGGGGCATCCTGTCTTGAATTCCTGTGTTATTGCCTGGAGGACTATGATAAATAGGAGGGGGCTGAGGACTGAACCTTGGTGGACCGCTACCTCTACCCGGAATTCTTCACTGTACTCATTGCCAACCGTCACCTTACTGACAGCGTCCCTGTACATGGCTTGCACAGCTCTCACTAACCATTCATTTATCCCTAGTTTCCTCATTGACCACCAGATAAGGGATCGGGGGATCCTGTCAAAGGCTTTCTCCATGTCAACGAAAGCCAGGTACAAAGGTTTGTCTTTGGTCAGGTATTTCTCCTGCAGCTGTCTTACCAGAAATATAGCATCAGTGGTGCTTTTCCCTGACATGAACTCAAGCTGCATCTCATCTAAACTGACTCTCTCCTTACAGGGATAAATAAGTAAAAACAACACAATTAGAAATCAATAATGTCCAGCATGGAAACTAAAAAGCAGCACCTAAATCTGTATTTTTTTCACTCAAAACTTGGCCTCAGAACTGAAATGGCCATTGCTATTTCATTTAATAAGATAGTAATTTGAATTACTGTTCATTTTCCATGGTGGCAAAAGACACACAGAAACAAATACAAATATATATGGCATAGACGTGGCTGTGTGGTAAGAAGTTTGCTTCCCAACCACATGGTTCTGTGTTCAGTTCCACTTGCATGGCACCTTGGACAAGTGTCTTTTGCTATATCCTTGGGCCACCCAAAGCCTTGTGAGTAGATTCAGTAGACAGAAACTGAAAGAAGCCCACTGTACATACATGTGAGTCTGTGTTTGCCCCACCCTCATCACCACCACTTTCTTTATGGTACTTGCTATTATTTACAAATCTGTTTATTTATAGTTGTCTTCTTTCTTTTCTATAACTACAAAATGTTTTATTCAAAATACGAACAGGAATATATTTAACAAAAGAAAATAAAAAACAAAAAAAGGGAGAAAAGAAAACAAAACATCAATGCAGTACCAAAAGTGCTTCAATTGGTCGCACATCACAAGGTTTAAGGGAACCTACTGAAGCAAGCCAACATACGGCGTTACCCCGGGCGATAGTAAGGCTAAGGCATTGGAAAAGCCAAGCACCCTCACAGACATCACCTGATACGTTGGTAAGGCAAGATGAAATGCTGAGGTAAAAAATTCTTCAACTGCAATGGTCCAGAAACATAAATACTATTCATACATCTAACTACATTTAAAGTCACCAAACTATTCCAACTGAAATCATTTGAATTTATTAGACCATGACCCTCAGATTAGGAGATATTTAAGCTCATTTCAGTTATGGCATAAGATGAGACTTTTAGTTAATACCATATTTAAAAAGCAGACAAATAATGTCTGTATATAAAAATAGTGAACCTGGACTTGAAATCAATCAAAGAATACACTATATGACATGGAAACATTAAAAAACTGAAATGCTCACCATTCAGTAAGCCTTTTGTTTTAATTGCTCACATCTTCTCAACTTGTGAACCAACTTGCCATTAAAGAAATGCAATTTTGCAGAGAGCTGAGGAATTACCTCTCCCCATGTTATTATCAAACACGAAAACAATAAAGACGGTTCCCATTCTGGAAAAGTATGAAAATTTTTTTTAGGGGGAATCGCATGACCGTGACATATAGAACACATTATCGAAAACGAAAATCGCCAAAATTAAAAAATAAAAAAGTTACAGCCATTTCCAATGTCCACCGTTCAGATGACTCTAGTATTCTACGACAGATGGTTCGTTAAGTAGAGCGTATGTACGTGTCTGAAAAATAATGGGTGTACATATGAGTGTGTATTAATGTATGTACGTAAATATGAAAGCGGTATTCCTTCACTATAAACGAAAGAATACCATAAAAACTAATGTGTGTGTGTGTGTGTGTGTGTGTGTTCGGCTTTATGTATTTGTATTCATTCACACTCGAGCACACACAGACACGTACACCCATTAACCTTTATACACACCTACATATTTCTTTCTTTTTTTTTGTCATGGTCGATAAACTAAGAAGTACCAGATGAGCATTGGGGTTGATGTAAAGGACCTTTCCCACCTCCCACCAAATTGCTGGCCTTGTGCCAAAATTTGAAACCAATATATGTTCGATGCGTGTGAATAGAAATTCGTTCGGTCCAAACAAGATTGTCAAAGTCTATTGTTTAATTATAATAAAATTTTGGCAATCCTCTAAGTTACACGGTTTGTCTCTTGTTTTTTTTTCTTTTGAGATTTGTTCTGAGTTAAAAGAAAATAAAAAGTAACAAAAAGTGTTGATATTATTAAACGTCCCGCGCTCAGACGAGAAATGTTTTTCCTTTAATTCCATTTGAACCAAAAACGATATATTCTGACTCGATTAATTATTTTATTTTATTAAAAGTGAAACAATAAAAAAAGTTCAATGAAGGGATTTGAATTCAGAAGGAAAAGCACTCTAACCACTCTACCGATCGATTGGAGGTATGAACTGAATGAAAGAGCACTTACCATCTTTCTTCCTATGAACAACATTAATATTTCTGTTGGATAAGTTTACAGCAATAAATAATTTTAGAGTTTCTGGATTATTGGCGACGTCCGTGTGGAGAGTCGGAAGAGCCATGGTTGAAACTCTCTAACGTTAGAAGGGAGATAAGTCAGTATTAGTACTCCCGATTGTAAAGGTACTGACGACATCGGGCAGGCTCTAGAGGTGGTCGCTTAGATAGCTAGAAATAACAGTCGAATCTCCTTCGTTAACCATTTCGCATACACCTAGTTGCTGAAAAATCTCTATTTAAGAACAGTAACAATTTTAAGAGGTTAATAGGTAAGGATATCAAAGTAAGAAAACAAAATGATAAGAAATATATTTAACTTACATTTAATGAAGCATGGTATTAAAATTTGCGGTAGGGAAGAGATAAAGGTAAACCCTAAAAGAGGAGGTAGTAGGTATGGGAGGAGTGAGGGCAGTTGGAGGTATTCCGACCAAAGAGATTTTATAAGTTGTAATGTTACAAATGTTATTACAAATATGATTTTATAGTTTCTAGGGGGTATATAATTAGGAGACTTACTCATATAAAAGCCATTACAAATATACATAATACGATCAGTAGGGGGAGAACATCATAGAACGGAAAACAATAGTTTAATCACCAAAAACATGATGAAGTCAGACTAACTAAGCAGGAGTTTTCATAGGAGAATAATTACATGTAGCACACCACATACCATAACATGTAGCTTATAACATATGCAATGCAATTTAGTTCACCATATAACTCAACATCCCATGATTTTATTATATTTAATACTAGAGGGTAAGTTTACAACAGATATGACACCAAAATTAATCTCCACCATCAAAAGTAGTGAGGGCTGTTGGAGATATTCCGACCAAAGAGGATTTACTCTCCACTGTAAAGGTACTGACGACATCAGGCAGGATCTAGAGGTGGTCGCTTAAATAGCTAGAAATAACAGTCGAATCTCCTTCGTTAACCATTTCCCATACACCTAGTAGCTGAAAAATCTCTATTTAAGAACAGTAACAATTTTAAGAGATAAGAGGTTGATAGGTAAGGTTATCAAAGTAAGAAAACAAAGTATGGTTAAAGAGGGACCAGTGGAAAGGCTCAAGTCTGACTGGTGGGTGTTTTGCTATGGTTGAAAGATCTAAGAGGAAGGTAGTGATGGGGTGCTAGAGCAAACAGTCAAGGAACAAGAAGAGAGGACATGGAGGGTGTCTTGCTATAGAGAGGGATGTAGATGGCAGAAGGAGCTAAGAATGAGATAGTGATAAGGTGCTAAAGCAAACTGTCAAGAAACAAGCAACAAGAAGGTAAGCATAAGAGAGGATGAGTGAGTGTGGATGCTTTCATCCACAGTGTGAAGAGGAAATAAGATGGGAAACACCAGTTTGCAGAGGGGTGAGATGGGAGAGTGGAGGCGCAATGGCCCAGTGGCTAGGGCAACGGACTTGCGGTCATAGGATCGCGGTTTCGATTCCCAGACCGGGCGTTGTGAGTGTTTATTGAGCGAAAACATCTAAAGCTCCACGAGGCTCTGGCAGGGGATGGTGGCGAACCCTGCTGTACCCTTTCACCACAACTTTCTCTCACTCTTTCTTCCTGTTTCTGTTGTGCCTGTAATTCAAAGGGTCAGCCTTGTCACGCTGAATATCCCCAAGAACTACGTTAAGGGTACACATGTCTGTGGAGTGCTCAGCCACTTGCACGTTAATTTCACGAGCAGGCTGTTCCGTTGATCGGATCAACTGGAACCCTCGACGTTGTAAGCGACGGAGTGCCAACAATGAGAGGGGAGAAATAGGAATGACCCAGGAAAGAGAACAGCACAGACAGCATTGATTCTTTTAGGATTTTATTTAAAAATTTAATGAAACAATTTAAGGTTTTTAATTGAACTACATAACATTTCTGTCACAAGATTGTTTTTGCTGATTTTATCAGAAAGAATTCCTTACATTGATGCAAGACCAAAAATCTAAGGAAGGGAGAAGGATGTAGACAGTTGTATGAAACCCAGTATATTACAGGTATTTCTTTCATCAATCTTAGAGGAATAAACAATGAAGTCAGGATTTGAATTTAGAATGCAGAAAGATAGAATTAAATGCAGTATGGTTATGTTCTTAATTCTTCACTCTTTGGTAACATTAAATAAGGTTGTTGATTAGCAGAATCATTAAGAAAATCAAATAAAATCCTTTGCAATATTTTAGTAATGGCTAAAGCAGAGAACTGGAAGAACCATTAGCATGTTGGGCAAAGTACTTAGCAGCATTTCACCCATCTGTCTAGTCTGAGATCAACTTCCACTGAGGTTGACTTTGTCTTTCATCCTTTTGGAGTTGATGAAAAAAAAGGTACCAGTTGCATACTGAGGTCAATCTAAGTGATATACTCTCTTCCATGAAATTGCTGGCCTTGTGTCAAAATTTGAAACCAATATGTAGTGTAATGGCTATTTATATTCTGTGTTCAAATCCTGCCAAGATCAACTTTACCTCTCACCTTTCTAGGGTCAATCCAGTACAGTGTCAGCCAGGTTTTGTAGATGAGATAATTAACTGGTTCTCCTTTTCCTCAAATTTGGGGCCTCATACCTTTGTCAGAAATCACTATTAATTAGAAGTAATTCTTGTAGATGTATAAACATGCTGTGTTTGGATTTGTACTAATATGAATAAGTCATCAAACAAAATGCCTTTCAGAGTTTTATTATTTTTAATGTTCTGAGTTCAAATCCCACCATAGACAGCTTTGCCTTTCATCTTTCCTGGGTCAATAAAATAAATTCTGGGCTCGATTCCAATCAACTCCGCCAATCTCCCAAAGTTGAAGTCATGTTCCTGCCTGGGTTAGAAATTGTTATTTTGAATAATAAATAACCTATGGTTACTCTACAGAACACATTATACAGATTGTCACCAACTTCTGTTAAATTTGTTTTGTTAAGCAAACAATGTTGTTCACTCAGCTAGAAATAACAACCAAATCACTCAAATAACACTTCCTACCATATTGGAAAAGAAAACATTGAGTAATGTGGTCTTGGGTCTACTTTTCCTGGAAAAACAAGATAGGATGGTCATGGCTGGGATGTCTTTGATCATTGGGCAGCTTCATGAAGTTTAATTCGGGCCTAAAGTACTACTAAGGTTGCTGCTGCTACCTGTAGGGATTTCTTGAAATCAACAATGTTACAGAAATAACTTACAAATACTTCTTTGAAAATCTTTCATTTCCTTCGTTAGAATAATTATAGATGCAAGTAGGGCCAAGTGATTAACAAGTTAGCTTCACAATCTCACAATTGTTGTTGTTTAATGCTTGGTACAATGTAGCTTCAGTTATGTAATAACCCATTTAATGAGCTATTTGAATTTCCTTTCCATTCAAAAGTCTTTAACCAATAAAAAAAGTGTACAACAGATGATAGGAGTGTAAAGTAAAAAAAAAAAAAAAAAAAAAAGAAGGGAACTAGGCTGGTTTTTAAGTTGATCTTCTTGCTGTTCATAAATGAAATTAGAGCGTGTCTTTTTGAAAAGGAAAATGAAGAAACAGAAGCAGAAAAACAAGATTTGTGTTGTAACCTGATACTGTAAGAGAATGTTGTGATCACCTGAGTAATTTAGTAGGACAGTTTGTGTTATCATGTGTAAGTGAAAGAGAGGTATAGTATGTGTGAGAGAGAGTGGGGTGAGTGAAGAAATGTGAATGTTCTGTGCCATGGAGGGTCAGTTGTAATCTCATCAACGGATGAGATGAAACTTTTTTGAGGCAGATTTTCTATGGCTGGATGCCCTTCCTGTTACCAACCCTCACTTGGCTCCTAATATGATCATATTTTCCTCTGGCCAAATGATAGGGCAGCTTTTAAGCTAGCTCTTTGTGGAGGGCTCTTAACTGGGCCTTGGGTCCAACAATGACACTTCACGCATTGAGCACATATCAAATTTTATTAAACTTGACCAATTTTCATCAAAACAATGATATAATTTGTCAACTTGGAATTTATTGCGTAGCAACATGATACACCAATTTTACTGCAACTCTTTTCATTCACAATTCCTCGCTCAAAATTCGTTGGCAGGAGCTCCAGGACACACCAATCATATCAACAAGTTCGTTAATTGTTCGGTGATGGTTCCCCAAGATTAGTTCATGAATTTTCATGATGTTTTAACTCGTTTGGGAGGTCAATGGCCACCCTAAATAAGGCTGGTCTTCAAGCGACAAGTGACCATGCCTAAAGCATGTAAACCATTTTTAAACTTGTGTTCTGCACATGGCACTGAGTCCATGTAAGCTGTTTGAAGCATGACAACTGTTTCGGCTGCTGTTTTCTCCAACAGAAAACAGAATTTCATGGAAGCATGCTGTTCCTTCATTTCAGCCATCGCAAAAATCGACGAGCTGGAGAGAAGCACTGCAAAACAAAGATGCACCACATGGCAGTATGACCTTACTCTATGATGCCATTTAGCAGACTGATGCCTGAGGGTCACACCAAGTGGCAGAAGTCTGAACTACAACGAACTTGTCCCAAAGAGACTTTTTCCAGTTACTTTGGGGTACCTCTTTGTATTTATTGTCCATCGTCTACTCTGTTACTTTTTCTTTTTATCTTCTATTTAATTACGATGAGAAATAATGACATAATTTATGCGTTTAGAGAGACTTGGAAACAGCTGACCAGTGCAAGTGTGGTCAGTTGAAAACTTTGCATACTCTGGATACCAGAAGGTTTCTGGGGTCATCAGCAGAGAATGCACATCATCTTAGGGCCCTCCTCTCGAAACCTTTACAGCAGACCTAGTGTTTTGACTGATTAGTACTTGATCACAAATCCGTTTTGAGATTATCACCTCTCCAGCCAGGTCCCCTCTTCATTCCTTTTCAGCCATATCCAATGGCTGGCCCTCTCAACCGTTGCTAGGATCTCCTTCAAGATGTTGTTTGCTTGCCCATATCGGACACCAATTGACAGCAGTCACTGTCTCAGTCTGGTCCTAACAAAATTCTTTTATTGGTTGTTCTATTTTTACTACTGCTACCACCACCACCATGTCTGCTGCTGCCTCCCATTGTCTCTGTACTCCGGTAGCTTCACTTCTTTGAGCTGACTAATTTTCTGACTCGCTGTATACAATGCCAGAAGAAAACAGAAGGAAAGAAAGAGAAAGTGAAATACAAGCAACTGACCAACTATGACCACCCAACCTCTATAAGAAGAAACAAAATATTATAACCCTGGAATTTATATGTACCCCAACCAACAACTTCACCACAAACTAAATGCAGTGGAATTGCATCAGTGACCAAGTTGCAGTTGGTACAAAGAAAAATTTGGTAGGGAATAATAAATGTTTAAATGAAGTTAATAGTCTTTGTGTGGTTTTGAATGGCTTTTATTGTTGCTTACATGCTGCAATTGTTATATATATATATATATATATATATATACACACATTTGTAGAAACTCTGCCAGATCAGACTGGAGCCTGGTGTTGCCATCTGGTTTCACCAGTCCTCAGTCAAATCGTCCAACCCATGCTAGCATGGAAAGCGGACATTAAACGACAATGATGACGATGATGATACACATCCGCACCTTATTTATTGGTGAGCAACAGTGCCATTAGCTACAGGTTTCCAAAGAGCCAATGATTGGTTCCCTGTTTCTTTGAAGGTGAGAGTGATAAGTATCTGTAAGTCAGTGCAGAATAACAAGAACAAGGAATTGGATTATAAAAAAAAGCACCTGGAGTTTATATTTCTACTTCAATACATTGGTGAAAGACAGGCTTAAGCTTAGTTTCTTTTCACTTAACCAGGTACCATGCAAAGGGACTGAACCAAGAACCACAAGAGTGCAAAGAGACCTTATTACTTGGAGAAGTAAGGTGACCTACACTGCTATCAGTTATAATATTAACCAATTCTTGTATGGGTTGCATGGGTCTGTAAATGTTATCCTTTGATGCCTCTCACTGCAGTATTATCAAAGTTTTGAGAGCCACAGTTTTAAGTGGGTCTATGCACTTTTACTCTTGATACATTTAACTGACAATTGAAGATATTTCTTTAGCCAAAATAAATCAGCCAACACCTCCAAGCATAGCCATCTCTTTTGCCTATAACAGTGATGCCATAATCATATGTTGTAAGTTAATATTGTACATTCAAAGGATCAACTGGAACCTGTCCCTCTTCACTCAAACTGCCACACACTGTTATACTTCTTAATATCACTATACAAAATGGAATAAATTGCTTTGTCTTGAGGTAAAGAAGCCGAACGTTTTGAGCAGAACTCTTTAAGAGAGAGAGAATATCTATTGATTTCCAATTACCATTAATCAATTACAGGTCTGCTGAATCATGGCTGGCTTGACTAGAGATTGTTTTTAACATGGATCTACATCTATGATCTCAGCTTCCTTCAACTATCATTAGTTTGTTGTACACTTCTTCACAAATCCTAGTCCAAAGAATTTAATCAATCTTTCTTTTCCCAACTGCAACCGTCTCATAATCCATTCCAGTATTTCTTTTATTTTATTTTATTTTTTTTTTTTTGCAGAGATTGACTAACTGTTTCAATCTCACTTGTCTGTGAACATCTGCAAGAGTTTTGGCAGCACACCTTCTCCTTTACTAATAGAAACAACTTGCCAAGATCATAAAATATATTCCCTTGGTCCAGTTAGTTATCCATCGTATGCAACCCGATCTTTAGCTTACAGCAATCTCATATAACAAGTCAATGTCTAGTCAGCTATTTATGTACACATTCAATCACACACAAACTAGAAAACTTTCACTCTAACCCTAACCCTAACATTCTCAGCACAAAACAACATTCATAGCCAGGTTTCTACTCCGAGTGATTTCCACCAGTAATTATGGAGGCATTGGAAAGGATTTGGTGATGCTGTCCTCCCTTTTCTTATTAAGCTGACCAAAAATAAGAAATACAAAAATCTCATTGTTTTAAGATCAATAAAAGGAATTGAGATATTTGGTTTCTGCCACATACTTCTCTTGTCTGATTAGAACTCTATTTGTGGTTTCACATCTCAGTAGAAATGTAACCTCATGACTCTTAAGCCTTTTTCCTTCATTACTTTTACCGTTAACTCTACTTCATTGTTATCGCTTCCTCCCACTTGAACACATCAGAATATAAGTAGTAACTGGTAAAGTTGATGCCACTTGAGTCATCAAAATAAAAAAAAACATTCAGCTTATGATCAAAACAGGAGTTTATAAATGACAAAACTGGTTTTAGGAGTGAACTCTAAATGAAAGTTATAAAACTGACAAAAACCAAATTAGGGAGAATTACTGAAACTATTTTAGATTCCATTTCACTTTGTGTTAGAAATGTTATCGATCTCCTCTCGTGTCTGTTATAAACTGGGTTCAGAATTTTGAACAGAAGAATCCTGAAGGTCAGTTATTCTTGCCAGAAACCCGTTTTGTTTGTTAACTAACACAATATAAGCAAGCTTAACAAATCAAATGGGTGTGACAGCATTAAGTGCAAGAGTAAAGACTTTAATAGCTGCCTGATCAGAGGAGTTGTTTATAAAGTCCATATTGTTATAAAAACTTACACCAGAACTACAGAAAACAGCTTCAAAATGAGATTATATCTACACAAGAATACCTTTAAATATCTGGAAAATAAGTTTATGAAAACATTTATGGCAATTAAAAGAAACTGCTTTTGTCCTTTCAAAATCTGAAGGTCTGTCTTGGAAAAAGTAAACCCTTACAGGCATGTATCCTACTGTTATTCTATGAAAAGCCTGTTGTGCTTCAATGAAAAAAAATTTTTTATCCTGTTTCAAGACAAATCTACCTTAAACCATAAATCCAAACTCCAGAACTGTTGTAGGCATTTCTCAAAATTTCTTATTTTGAAACTTTTGTTATCAAACAAATTACTTTTATAAAGTTGCTGCTTCTCACCATTTTATTTGCTTGATCATTTTTAGCATAACTTCAAATTTGTTGGATATTTTATTCATATCATCGTAATCCTGAAGTGTTTCTTTCTGTTATATTCATTTTATATAATTCTATAAATGGTGTTTGATTGGGTCCTTTTATCTTTTAATATGAACTTTTATCAACCAAGACACAAGTTATGCACATGTATATATTATCATTGTAATTTATAATATTTTTTCACTCATTTTTTAAAAACTATTATCCCAACCTTGAATTGATTCAATCAATAAGATTATTTCTTGGACTACAATTGAATTACTCTAATCCAATGAATTCACAGATGTGGTGCTTTTATCTCATTTTCTTTTCATTATTATAGAGAAGCAAACCTAAGCTGTTTTAAACTCATTTTTTCCTAAGTGACAAAATCTGATCTGTTGCAATTCAATTCTAAAATTCTAAAACAGAGAAAGAAAGGAAGAAAAAAGTGCCAGACATTTCCTACCAATAATTTGCTCCACCAAGAATCTGAAGAATTAATAGCTTATTAATGAATTTATGATTAACTTAAAAGACAAAACAACAATAAAAAAAAAAAGAAAAGTGAGAAAATCTTTTACAAGGTATGAAAGTATAACAACAGAAATTGTTCTCTCTTTCTTTCTTTTAATTGATCTTTTCTTTACACAGTTTGCAACAATTTACAAGGTGTTATCTACATAGTGTGGTTTGCTTTAATTAAATACCTACAGCAGGTAATATTAATGGCTATGGTGACATTAAACATGGTAGCTTAGGATTACATTACAAAAGCAGCACTGTCCACAGAGAATGACTGTCATGTGGTCAAGAGTGTCGGGTTTGTCTGTCCATATATACCCCCTCCCTCCCCCCTGCCTCATCGCTCAATGTCATGGCACATGCATAGCCTTCCCTATCAAGCATTAAGCTGAAACCAGTTGTTAACATAACCTCCATTTGGTTGAGACTAGCCAGCAGCACAATGGGATCCACGCAAGATAAACAGAGTCCGTGGAATACAAGTGATGTAGTTATTGCTGTGATTGGGATATTTAAGCACACATGCTTCAAAAAAGCGATAAGAAGTTATGTCTCAGAAAGACATGGTAAAATTCAAGGTTGAGTGTGAGTAGATGTGCAAACCAAAAGCAGTTTACAGACAAATTTGAATTCTTCAAGAAATAAATAACATTTTCAATGTAGACAATTCAAAAATGTGAATACTAAATCAAACAGGTTGGAAGAATAACTGTACAGAAGTCAGAAGTGTATTTTAGACACAAATAACCATCCAGCTGGCTTGTTAATGGCCAAGAAATATTAAAAATAGAAAGAATCTCAGCAACATTATTATTAGTAGAGTTTAGAATTTTACTTGAATTTTCCAGTTTCTAATTAGTAAATAGGAAAATGTTATTTTCAAAATATTTCTATAAGACCACTGTAGCAGACTGTGTACATAGCACTGAAAGCCAGCAATTTATAGGTTAAAATTTGTTCTGCTGTTTTCTCAAATGATTCTTTCTACAAGATATTATACAGAAATACATACATTAAATACACCTGCAAATGCATGCCATATCTTGTCACCAATATATGGCTTCATTCAATCACATTATTATAAGGTTCACATAAATTGATAAATTAATTTTGTATTCCTCATTGAAATTAATTTGAAAATTAATTCTAAAAAGAAAACAAACAAAAAGGTCAACTATGATGTTGTGAATTTGTTAAAACAATAAATGAGCTTAAAAAAAAAGAACAATTTTATAGCAATTAAAAAAAAAAAAAAAAAAAAACCTTTCTAAAACATTACAGTTTGCTGAGTTTGTAGCAAATAGCAAGAGATGAGGAGCGCATTCACAGCACTTTCACAAATGATTCCACATGACATAAACTACAATCATACTTAGTTCCTTTTACTGATGATTGAGTGAAAACAGTAAAAGATGCTATGAAATATAATAGTGTTTAGCTTTAAATCAGAGATCAGTTGTGTCATTAAAGCAAAAATCCCAAAAGGTTTTCATGTAACTTAAAACAAAATTTCTGCCGAAGGATTATTGTAAGGCGTAAGTAAAGAGTTAAAATGTAAAACGGAGTTAAGAAACTAAAAATAAAAATAAAAAATTTCAAAAAAATTACAAGTTGGTTGTAGTTACTTGAAAATGTATAACATTATTGTATTTCAAGACATTAAAAAATTTTTTTTAAACTTGTAAGCTTATGAATGTAATTGAAGATGAGTGTACAAATAGTATGAGTGAGTACATATACATACATACCTATATATACACACATACTTACAATGTATGTACATACATACATACAATATATATATAAAATCATCAGTGCAAATCAACTGATTAAATGGTTATTTAATAAGCAAAGATTAATAGAGATGATCTAATGTGTTCCCTTCATTTTATCTTTGGATCTTTGACAGTAAAATAAAAAGCTACTGAATGCAATGTTTTAGAGTTTCTCTTTAATCATTTGGTGGTGGGGGTGGGGGCAAATAAAAAAATACATAGAATAGTTTCAAAAGTGGACAGAATTAAACATAAAATCTAAAATTCAGTTGCTGTGCTCAAAAACAAAATATAGTTTAGCATGGAAAAAAGAAAATCTATTTCTGAGATATATTTTCAACTGCTATTTATTAAGTGATTTTTCTAGATAAGACTCCTTTAACTTAACCCTTTAGCATCTGGCTAAAATATTCTCCCTGTTTTGTGTTGAAATTAACTAGATCTGACCTCTCACACCAACCCTATGATGTCATTATAAGAATAAAATAGAAACATAACTGAAATCTTGAAACTACGAGATAATACATGATTAATTCAAAACAATGCGAATAAATAAGAATTACTGTTGATAATCGGAATGCTAAAGGGTTAAAAAAATTCTTTTTAATTGGTAAAAAAAATCATTAATTAGAAATAATAATAATGGAAATCTTTGAATGTACGTCTGAAAGATTTTTTTCTTTTAATGTAACTGATAAGTAAATAATGATGATATTTTTGATGGATTAGGCAAAGAGTACTAAACAATTAGAGAAAAGTATGAATTTTTATTTTTTATTTAGAAAGATGATGAGTTTGGAAACATGGTGCTGAACACTGCTAAATCATAAACCTTGATATATATTAAAAAACAAAAAAAAACATAATAAATAAAATGGAATGTGAAAATTCATAGTTGCCACTACATCAGCTTAACAAGTGACTAGTTTTAGTGTGACTCCAGTTGGTTTGCTTTTAGCCTCAATTATGTTGAAAGAAATGTAAACTTTGATTTTAAGCTATTTAAATTCAGGGACCAATGTTGTTTGGGTCTATAAAAGAGCAGGAAATTTAAGAAAACAAACTTGAAAACCTGAGTAAAATTGAGTAACATATAAAACATCGTTAGTATTTGGGGGAAAAGAAAACAATTAGCAGCACAATACATAATTAGTTATTGAAACAGTAAGAACTAGACGTGTTTAAACAAAGTAATAATATTAAAAGAAACAGTTCTGATGAAGATCTTTCAAAGCACAATTTATTAATGACTTTGTTGATTAATAAATCAGAATAGAAAGATTATTTGGTAGATTCTCTTTTCTAAAATCCTAACAGTTTCAAACCCCAAACAACAATCAAAATAAATTAGTTGTTGGTATCTGGAAGTGATTTTAGTCCATTTTAATAAAATTAAATGAATAAATAGTAAAAAGTGAATTTAAGAGAGAAACAGGTTGCCTAAAAAGCTAAAAAAATAAAAAAGTAGAATAAAATTTTTTATTTTAATCCAAAGAAATATCAACAAAAATTTTCGATATAAAGGTTTCTAATTTTAAATACAAATAATATGAAATTTCATTCAGAAGTAAAATAAATTATTAGATTATTATGAAAAACAGTTTTGTAGAAAATCTTTCAAAGCATAATTTGATAATGAATTTGTTCACTAATAATTAAAAACAGAAATAGCATTTGAAATAGTCTCTTTTTAAAATCCTTTCTAATTAATTATCACCTTACTAAAATGTCAAACAAAGAAATACATGAAAAGTTATATTTAATTTTTTAAAATAATTTAATAACTCATTATTGATTTTAATTATTCTTCTAAATTCAAATTTCCGTTCGAAATGGTTGGCATAAGTTTATGTGTTATAACAGTGTTAAGATCCCTGAAGGCATGGCATCATATAAAATATGTTTATTAAGGTATTTTAACCCTTTCGTTACCAACCTGGTTGAAACCGGCTCTGGCTCTGAGTATAAATGTCTTCATAAGTTTTGAATTAAAATCTTCCACCAAACCTTGGTCACAATTTATGTTCCTAACACTAGCTTAATGATAACTAAGTTATTTTACTAAATTCTTTGTAATATTTCAAGTAATTGAAAGAAACACAGAACATCTCAAAATATATACGGTAACGAAAGGGTTCAACAGACAAGAGATAATCAAATTCCAAGCAAACTTCTATTAGAGAATTACCAAAGTGTCTAAGAAACAGTTAAGGAAGCAATTTGATGGTGTATTGGTAACATTTTTATTACATAGAAGAGTTGAAATGGTGACAACAGAACTGTAGGGAATGTCACATTAGCTTCAAGTTAAAGAAATAAACAGTGAAAGAAAGGAAGACATGTATTTGAAAGTTGGTCAAGCACCATTTAATCCAATTCCTCAGAAATGATGGCAATGGAATTAAACAAAAGTGTCATTGAAACTAAAAGTCTGTTGATAATTGAAATTAATAATTACAGTGAATTAGCATAAGTTAGGTGTAAGTTAGGTGCAAGACTGAAGTCAAACTAAAACCAATGATAAAAGGAGATGGTCGTAAACACTGACGACAATGAAGATGTACAAGGACTTTATTCAGTTTCATTTCATTCATCCACAGCAAATGTATCAAAACAAAAACTTGATATTTCTAGAAACTGTCAAGTGTCACGGAAATATTTGTAAACACTAAATGGTCTGCAAAAACACATTTTAACCTCTTTAGAGCAAAAAGTTACTTTGGATAAATACCAACAGTTGTTGCTTCATCTTCATATTTTTCATGGCACACACATATGTATACACCTAACAATTATTTAGAATGAGAGTTAAAGAGGGAACCTCTATAAAGTTGCCTGCAAGAAATAGCAACAAAATCTCCCTCAGATCATACTCTTCTGTCTTCAATAACAAGAAGACACATTAGCTAGTGTAGTCATCCAAACCCCTAAAAAGATGAAGTGGTCCCAGCTGGAATGCCTTTAATCATGGGTCTGCAGGATGTTAGGGGCTGACCTGGAGTTAATCAGCAACAACCATTTTTAAATATTCAATCATTATCTACCAATAGTAAACAACTAAAAGTGGAATTGTCTGCGAAAACGAGAGGTAATGGTAAACAACAACAGCTTGCAAAGAATTAGCTAATCATGTAAAATGAATATCAAAATGACGTGAGGAATAATTTACCAAGTTGTATAATGATAGTATTTCTGTAAATATTATTTGAGATAACTGACAAAATATTCAAGCATCTCGCTTTCCTTTGTACTGACAATAATATCAAATGATTTTGAAAAGTGTCTGTTGCTAATGTAGTGTTTTGATATCTAAGTTATTGAAGTGAAGAACTTGCACCCATGAATAGACTTATTTGAGGAAGAACACAGAAGACTAATCAGAAAACAATTCTACACCACAAAATATACAATATCTGACAAACCAATTATTAGAATTATATAGAGCAGTTTGTGAGTTGGGATATATTTGGAGTTTTATGTTTTGAGACTAAGTCTTCATTTGAAGATATTTATTTCTCTGAGATTGTGAATAACTGTCAAAGACATTGGTGATAGCTGCCAAAACTACCAAACATCAACTGAATTTCTGTTTGTATTAAAATCAAATAATTTTGAGAGTGTATCTTGCTGCTACAATGAAGATCAGGCAAAGGATCAGTTCCAAAACATTAAATTCCTCTTCCCCTTACATATACAAATATATCCAAACTCATAAAATTTCACTGTAGCGTTTTGGCCAACTCAGACCACCACCAGGTGGGGGTGGGGGATAAATAAAAACAGAGTTTCTTGGATTCTGTTTGTTTATATTTCATTTAGTTCTCAATAATTTATAGAATAAATGGAGATGAAAGCATAGAAAACAGAAAGAATGGATTGCAACAGCATCAGGTGAAGAAAGTGAAATACTGTGTCAGTTTCATAGGATCCGCATTGAGGTTTTCAAAATGCTATTGTGTCGAGAAAATGTCCATCAGAGAAAAGTATCTTATATGAGAGAGAGGGGGGGGAGGGGGAGAGAAAGAGAGAGAGAGAGGGGGAGAGAGAGAGAGGGGAGAGAGAGAGAGAGAGAGAGAGAGAGAGAGA
>NC_068997.1:6580490-6582651 GCF_001194135.2 Octopus bimaculoides
AGAGAGAGAGAGAGAGAGAGAGAGAGAGAGAGAGAGAGAGAGAGAGAGAGAGAGAGAGAGAAATAATTGTAATTTGTATGAGAATGCGCTATAATTCTAAAGCTGAACAAATAACTGGGATCACAATCAATTAGAATATCCTTCTTTCTTTCTTTTTGCAGAAAAAAAACAAAACAAAAAAAACACATTAAATAACTGAAACAACTTGTGAACAGAAAGGAATGAATTAGAAGAGGCAGTACTATTCTTTCTATTAGTTTTAGTCTTTGGACTGTGGCCATGCTGGTACCGCACCTTCATGGGTTTTAGTCAATTCCATTGACCACGTGTTACTTTATCCATTAATTATGGTATCAATGTGAGAAGGGATGAAAGGCAAAAATCTACCTGATTCCTAACATTAAATCTTTTTACTTCATCAATTGATCAAATATAGAGAAATAATCTCCTTCAGGAAAAAATTTTAAAGTATGGTTAGCAACAAAACTTTCCCAGTAAACAGTTACTTTATCAACAATATTCAGTATCTCACTTTAAACATAAATCATGGTAATTAATCTTCAGTTATCATTTTTTGCCAAAAACATAGCTACATTTATAATCAATTCACTTTTCCAGAAATAAAAATATCAATGAAGATATGACTTACTACTATTATTCCTGACATTAATATTAATTGCTAAGATAAAACAGAATTGTTATGATGAGGATGTTGATGTAAAAAAAAAAAAGAAAAGAAAAAGAGATTTAAGATTTAAACTAACTACAAATTAAGTAAAAAAAATTTTCAGACACAAACTTATGTCAACTTTGCTTAAGTAATGCTGCAACAGGTTTTGTATTGTATGTGTGTGAGCATGCGTGTGTGTATATATATATATATATATATATATATATATACATACACATACGGACAAACGTAGAGAGAGAGATGCTAAGGTTGGAGAAATATCGCAACAAAGATTTTCGGATATAAATACACTTTTCTGGCATCTACTCAGTGAAATAATTTTATCAGTTTTAGTGAAACAGATCTCATTTTGTTAACCTTTTTCAATCAAAGAAAAAGTTAATGTTGAAGAAGTTAGAAGAGAAATGAGAATTAGCATTAACGACTCAGTTTTGTGGGTAAAACATTGTGAAACATAAATGAATAAACTTTAATTGGTGGTAAATATTTAGAAAAAGTTTATAAATTAAAAGTCAAGAAAGATACAAAGCAAATGATATGACAAAACTGTATGAATTATTGGTACAATTGAATATAGTTTTTGAGTGGTCAAGAAGACAAAGTAAAACAGCAGCAGCAGAGAAAGCTGTTGTTTACATAAATTGAACTTGTTTCTCAAAGAAGCAAAAGATGACTTGGTTCCCAGAACTTTAAAATAACGGTATGATAGGAAAGAATTTTACTTTAGGAAAATAAAAATAAATTAATAAATAAATAAATAAAACTCTGGAGCAAATCTATAAGCTGCACATTGGTGAAGGAAATGGCAAGAGTATAGAATTGCAACATACCTGTTGTATGATGATAAGGCAAGTGTATATAAAAACTGATAAATAAAACTAAGGAGCAAGAACAGCTTGACTGTTGTAGAGAAAGGAAATCAGCTGAGACAAGGTGATTTTTATTATTTGTTTTTTTTTTTCATAGAAGAGAAGCTGAGAGCTGCCTCTTCCGTTTTTTTCAAACAACTAACAATAAAGACAAAACAAACCTAAAACTGAACAGTATGGTTATTATAACATTTGGAATGGCTATCATTAGTTTAGTATGGAAGCAAGCTTGGGTTTGAAACAAGAATTAGGTCCATTTGAACATCATTTATACATGCATTCATATTAGTATACTCGCATACACACAGATATGCTCTCCTTTTCTCTTTCTCTCTCTCTCTTACACAGAGAAATGCTAGACTCAGGCTGCAGTACAAGCTACAATATAAAAGGGAAGGTAGTTATGTGTTAAGAAGATGGGACAGAGTGCATTGCTAAAGAAACGTAAGAACTAACTGCTTGCAGATGAGATAGGGGCACCATAATACTGTTGGAATGATATTTGTGGCATTCCAAATGAATAACTGAGATCAAAATTTGTGAACAAATATTTAATGGAGGCAAGATAACTTAAATATTTTAACATTTTGTTTTTGTTTCC
>NC_068997.1:6582850-6584245 GCF_001194135.2 Octopus bimaculoides
ATTTCCCATGTATTGTAAACAGAACACACTATAACTTCTCAATGATTTAATCATAAACCACTAATAAACATCTTGGAAATGAAATAGACTTTGGACTGAAGTCTATGACAATTTGAAAACCCTGAAACAGAATGGAATTCTTGAAATAAATAAGAATGGAAATCAAGAGAAATGTTGAGCTGACTAGAAAATAGCAGGAATTGGAATGATGTGATGTTGGCCACTTGAGACTAACGTATCACATTATTATGCAAATATTAATGACAAGAGATGTACAATTATGTTTATATTTCCTAAACTGTGTTAATAATAATATATATAAAAACAAGAATTAAAAAAAAAAAATACAGAATTCTTTTTTAATTTACTTTAAAATGAAAATATTACACACTAAGACTGGAAACAATTTCCCATCAGAATACTAAAGACAATCAAGTACATTTTTTTTTACAATTAACATAAGGACAATAAACGAGAGAAATAATGGATGAGTTATCAATTTTTTAGATCTGAGAACCAGAGTTAGGTGTTGTTAGGCAACGTAAGTGAAGTGCTAGTTGGCAGAGTAGAACCAGTAGCAACGGTCAAGAAGAAATAGTATATCTTTTTGATTCCAACTTTTCTTTGCTTCATTTTTTCTTTCTTTTTTTGCTTTTTTGAATTTATTTTTAACAAACAATGGTAGCAGCAGCAGCAGCAGCAGATGTGACAGTGTTAAGTGAAAATGTCTCAGGAAGAAATAGGCAACCAGCCAATGGACAAAGCAGTTAAAATAGATTCAGAATAGATTCATGGACAAGGAAGCTATATTGAACTGTAGACCTGCACACACCAAGCAGACTGACAGACATAACCATTGTAATAATAATAATAATAGTAACAATAATAGTAATAATAATAATAGGAGGAGGAGGAGGAGGAAGAGGAGGGAGAAGGAAGAGTTGTTTTAGTAATAGTAGCAGCAGCAATAATATTCCTAGTAGAAGTAGTAGTAGAATTATTATTATTATTATTATTATTATTATTATTATTATTATTATTAGGAGTAGTAGTAGTAGAGCAGCAGCAGCAGTAACTGTAAATGATCAAAATCAGTCAAAGCTTTTAATGTCAATCAGTGCACTGCAGCCAGGACTGCATTACCTATTATTATTATTAGTATTACTATTACTATTATTATTATTATTATTATTATTATTAACCACTGCAGCCACAAGCCAACAAGTTGCTTTGGCAGCTTAGAATTGCACTTTAGACCTGATTTGGCAGTAAAGGTTACTGATCACTGTTGGTCACCATGGCATATATGAGACGGTGGAGTCGAATGTAGAGTTAAGAAGGGGAGATGCTATCAGCAGACTAAAGATCTCAGGTGAAAAAAAAAAAAAAAAAAAA
>NC_068997.1:6584703-6589381 GCF_001194135.2 Octopus bimaculoides
AAGGAAAAAAAAAAAAAGAACAAAAAAAAAAACAAAAAAATTCAAATCACCGTTGACCAAAGCGAGTGATATTCAAACAATGAGTGTCTATGATAAAAAAATGAGAAATGAATTTAAAAATGTGTTGATGGCAAATGTACAATTTTAGTTTAACCATTTTGAGGGGGGGAAAAAAAAAAAAAGAATCTTTTCTATTAAGCAAGTTACAGAATGCCTCAATGAGGTAAATATATGAGCTCATGCCGATTTGCTAAGCTTCATGCTGTCTTTGCTACCAGAGAAATTTAGTCCCAAAAGTAGAAAAAGAAGAGCAAAGTTATACTGTAACAGATTTGGCATTCTCTTCACATAGTAGCCTCATTAACAGGTTCAAACATCAGGCTAGCTACAGGTGACCAATCAATCAGCTCAACATAATGTCTCTCTTAGAAAAGCAACTGCAGTGTAATCAGACATTTTTTATCCCACTCAGGATCCCTATAGCTAGTGGGGAACTGTCTCTTGATAATTTTCTCTTTCAAACCGCTGATGCCAAATTATCAGCTGCCACCAGATGAGAAGAAAACTAAATAACACTTGCTGGTAACTTGTCGAACATGTCGGTTTTGCCCGGTTGGACACTTCCTCGGCGCCGTGGTAAAGTTGGATGTTCTGGACATCCATTTGTGAGCAATAGAGTGACACATTCTGGAGAACCAGAACCCCTAGCATACCACAATGCATTACGACCTTCATGGTCCAGCACTTTGACATTTGCGTTGTACTGAAGAAATAAAAAAAAAAAAAGAAAAATTAGAAACATTTAAGAGTGAAATGTTAGATTTGCTTCCAAATTCTTTAACAAACAAATGCATTATATATGTGAAAATAATTTGTCTTGACATTTTTTTATACAACAGATGGAATCAAAATCTGGTATCAATAAAATAGATTTATATTCCTATAAAGTAGGATAGCTGTAAATGGAATTATAACGATGATGATGATAATGATGGACTGTTGATGACAATAAACGAGGACTCAGCTGTTAGATTAAAAGAGCCGATACGTCGGGCCTTTCAATTACAGATACAGTCCACCTAATGGGCTTCAACATAGTTTCCACTGAACTAATTTCACTTACAAGGCTTGGCTTCACTAAAGACTATGGTAAAATACCTTTGTACAAGATACCAAGTAGTTTTATTAAACATGGGACCTCATCATTATTATAAAGTGAATTTCTCAACTATTTGGCCATGTCAGCATCTAGAGACTCCTAAAAGAAGGCTAAAATTCTATGTAAAATTTGTTTTAGTAATAATGCTTAAGCTTTATTTCATAAAAATTAAACAAATCCTAAGATTGCTAAAAAATTTAATAATTTTTCATTCTTTTTCTTTTTTATATCTTCAGCCTCTTGGATTGCCAAAGTCATCTTATTACATTATCACCATTTCTATTTTTCATTCAATTTATCTTTTGTTTCGGTTTTCATAAGAATTTTATCTTCAGTCCCCCACCTCCACCCCCAACAGCTTCTAGACTTGCATTTCTTTCTCACCATTGCACAGTTCCATTTTTTTTCAAAACAAACATTTACATTTCTGTAGATGCAAGTCTGTCTCACAAGAGATTTACACAGAAATTGTACAGCAAGTGTAATTTCCTTTTGTCACAATTTTTATGGGTTTCTTTTTTTTTTCTTTTTGAACTGTTCAAATTTCATTCTATATAGAACTGTCCAAAGCAGCAAATATATTCTCAGTAATTGTTGCATCATTAAACAAGCAATATTATTTCATAACCAACATTGCATGCAACATTACTAATACAGCTCAGTATCTCTTTCTTTCTTTCTTTCTTTCTTTCTAGGATTTAGTAACATTTTCTCTAGATATACAAGGACAGACATGGCTGGGTAATTGAGAAGTTTGCTTGAGAAGCATGTGGGACCACTTCCACAGCATGGATATTGTTGAGTGATGTCTATAGTTGCCGGTGACCAATGTCCAGCAAGCAGAGAATTGGAAGAAGCTCATCATATGTGTGTGTGTGTGTGTGAGTTTGTCTCTTTCCCTTTACACTAATTGTAAGCAAGATCAATGCCATACAAATAATGCGAAAATATGTCCAGCCATTGAGTTCTTTTATCTTTTACTTGTTTCAGTCACCTTTCACTGTGGCCATGCTGGAACACCACTTTGAAGGGTTTTAGTCAAACAAATTGACCCCAGGACATATTTCTTAAAGCCTGGTACTGATTCTAGCAGTCTCTGTTGCCGAAATGCTAAGTTACGGAGACTTAAACACATTAACACTAGTTGTTGAAAAGTGGGGGATGGGGATGGGGGTGGGGAACAAACACAGAAACACACACATATATGACAGGCTTCTTCCAGATCCACTCACAAGGCTTTGGCTGGCATGAGGCTATAGTAGAAAACACTTGTGCTAGGTGCCACGCAGGGGGACTGAACCCAGGACCATGTGGTTGGAAAGAAAGCTTCTTACCACATAGCCATGCCTACATAGAGTTTTTTATTGTTTGAAGGATTAAAGGAAATAGAAAGAAGTGAGGGTTGGCAACAGGAAGAGCATCCAGCAGTCAATAAATCTAACTTAACAAGTTTTGTCTGATTCATGCAAGTATGCAAAGGTGGACATGATGATGATGATGATGATGGTGATAATGCCTCTTGAGATAACTACACAACAGTCAACTGGCAGTGAAACATTATAATAATAATAATAATAATAATAATAATAACACAACTGAGTAAGCTTACCCAAAGAAGTAGTTGGACAAAAACGACATTGCCTAAAGCAGCCGCTATATGCAAAGCTGTACGTCCATCATCTTTGCTATAGGGGGCATTGATATCCTCAGCTCGTGCATGTCCCAAAAGCAAGATAATGTTTCTAATATCTTCTCGGACTAAGGCATCTATCAATTGCTGTAATGGGATTAAAAAAAAAAAATTAATGTAAAAACAATTAATCAAAGATTAGCAAGGAATATTTAAATTGTAGAAATATTTTTGGTGTATTTTTTAGTTTTTAAATTATTTTATTCACAAATGTTAAAATATAACAAACAATGAAAACACAAAAACAAAATTATTTCAGATTAAAGCTTTGGTTGCAGACTGAAGCAAAATAATGAATTAACAAAGTGACAACCTCCTCTGAAGTTAGCCTTCCTGATGTTCCTAGCATCATCCCCACTAATATATTCATAAGGGCTGGATTAAAACTCATAGAGGCCCTAAGCACTTAAAAAATTTTGGTGCCCCCCATATATATGGAATTCAAAATATAACCAATAATAAACCATAAAATATATTATTTTCCAAAATGAAACAAAACTAACAAAAAGATATACTTTCACTTTCTTTATATTTGAAAAGTTTCCTCCTACTTTTTCGAATTGCAAAGTCTTTGATCAGATCCTCATTATGATACCATGAACACTTCAAAATTATATTTCATATCATATAAACCACTTCAAATATTATTTCAGCAAATTTAAAGTGATTTCTTTTGTGCCCCAAACCATTTACTATTTTTGTAGTGTTGCCCCTTCCCTCGAAGCCCAAAGCATGGGCTCAATGGTTAATTCAGCACTGTACATTCAGCTCATTCTCCCCTATTCACTCAACGTACACTATCACACAAACTAACATTTCTGAAATAAGCCACCTATAGTTTGCCTTTTGTACTTCAGCCAGCTTGTTCCAGACGTTTCTCACCAAATATCATTTTCTTCAAGCATCTCAATAACTTCTGGCAAAATTAAGTCTTCAACAATCAAACATTGGCTCAAAATGCATTAGAATTCATCAGTTCCATTATTTCAAAATTCTATGCTATCAAAATAAATAGACTTGTTCCTTATTGTCAAAAATGTATAGGTTCTAATGGCTGCTATTTCACATAATAGATTCTGTGCTGAGATATATAACTTTAACGTTGATGGTTAAAAACGATAATTATTTCAGAACTAACTTGTTACTTCTACTACAACATTCTAGCTCCTCTGAAATAAACTGTGAACTGTCACAGTCCAAGATCATCCAAGGTTGCTAGTAATCCGCTTCTTGTCATCCTTACTCTAAATCTGCATATTAAACATCTTTCAATAACTGTGATCCTCTAGACAGGCATCAACCTCCATCTGTTTAGACAAAAGATCAATTTCATCATCTTTGCAAGTCTAGGAAGGCCTACAAAGGGACTATGCCTACCACTCTTTATTCTCCTGCTTCCTAAGCCAAATCAGAAGAAACCAACTTAACAAATTCATCTGTAAATAATACAAAGAAATTTTAAAATTTCACTAATTAGATATAAAACACACCTGATTGAGGGGGATATCAACATAGGGTGGGGGCGGGAGAAATTCTTTGCACTCATATTTGGCTCGAATCCACTTTTCTCTGTCCTCTCTGAAAAAAGAAATCAAAGACCTCCTTGAATAGCAATTTTAGCAAATAAAGATTGCAATATAGCCATTTAAAAAAATATATAAATAACATTATCGAGATATATATAATTCCACAATTGTTAAACTGATGAGAAAATTAAAACCAATTAGAATAAAACAAATATTTAGTAAACTGTTTATTTTTCTTACCGAGAGGCATTTACACCAGGTTTGGATCGACCTTTGAGACTTGCTTCCCATACAGAATTCACT
>NC_068997.1:6589391-6592151 GCF_001194135.2 Octopus bimaculoides
CAGTTTATTAACAGAATAGTTTTATATAACTAATAAAGTGTTAAATGAATAACTCTGTGAGAAGGTGCGTGCACACACACACACACACACACACACACACACACAAATATAAAAGTTGGTTGGCTTTGCCACAAGGGAATAGAAAGGACAATAGTGAAATGGAAGAAAAGAAAATGGCTAGCTTTGCCACAGGGAAATCAAAAGATGAGCAAGTTAATAATACAAGTAAGATGGATGTAAACAGTGATGAATGATTAAAAAAAGAACAAAAAAAAAAAACTAGAAGTTTCTTAGCTTAGAAATTGCAAAAAAGAAATGGAAGTAGAGGCTAGCTTTGCATTAAGGTTATGAAGTTAAGGATCGTTTAGCATGTTAGTAATACAAGTCAAATAAATGAAGAGAAATGATGAACAGTCAAAAAGCAAGAGAATTTCTTAGCAGCTGGACATTTTGCATTGTGATATGATGGTGTCTGCCACCATCACTACAACCATTTAAATGTTTTGCTTGCAGAGGTGGCTGGGTCTAACCGTGCCAATTGTTGTAGTTGTTTGTCAATTCTTTCATGAGATGCAGCACACTCTGAGATCAGCCTTCTTGATTTTGCCTCAAAGTCTTCTTTAGTTTCATCCTTCCACAAGTTCCATTGTCTCTGAGTTCTTCACACTTCTATATATGACTGCTATTTTCCTTATACATGTCCACATCATTTCAGTCTTTTGCACACTACATCTGATTTCTCTTGTATTTAGTTTTCTCTCAGTATATTTATACTTTGTTACTCATACTCACTAACATAATTTAGTTTTTTTTTTTTTTTCCAAGTCTTTTCTAATCCTCTGCATTCAGAGCCCATGTCTCTCTACTAGGCAATAAAGCACTTCATAATACAAGCATCATACAAGCTGTCCTTCCATTTGAAGACAAAACGTGTTATGAACAGAGGTAATAGCTCCCGGAACTTTTTCCAAGTTGTTTTTATTCTTCTAAAACAGTTAACCTGATTGCTAATCTTGAAATTATATACAAACATTTTTTAGAGTCATTTAAAAATACAATACAAAGCTATACTTACGGCCATTCATCTAGATCAAGTGACCGTACTCGAGAGAGGTGGGTTCCAAGGTTCCGATGAATTCCTGAGCATTCAATGCATATAAGAGCACCAAGATTTATACTGGCCCAGTCAGGATCTATAAAAAAAATTCCATCAAGATATTTGCAGTTATAAGAAATACAATTTCATACGAGTAACATATTATTTCTTTTATTAGCATAAAGTTAATTAAAGGTATTGATTACATAAACACAAACACAATAATGGTCAAA
This sequence comes from Octopus bimaculoides, assembly GCF_001194135.2. Lineage (NCBI taxonomy): Eukaryota > Metazoa > Mollusca > Cephalopoda > Octopoda > Octopodidae > Octopus > Octopus bimaculoides. The sequence continues at coordinate 6,590,721 of NC_068997.1, forward strand.
AGTGAATAGCTGCCATCAAAGATTTTGTTTCGCTACCTTTTAGACTGTGGGTCTACAAGATGGAAAGCATCTACAATTAACCAAGATCAACAAATATATATTTAACCCTTCAGCATTCATATTACTCTATCAAATGTAATGTTTATTCATTCGCATAGTTTTGAATCAATCCTGGATTGTCTCATAGCTTTGAGATTTCAATGATACAACTGTTTATCTTTAGTAGGACATTGTTGGGTAGGTGTGATAGGCTGAACCTGGCTAGTTTAAACACAAAATAGGTAGAATATTTGGGCCAGATATAGCTGGTTTAAATGCTAAAGGGTTAAAAGCACAATGTTATATTTTATTCAAATAGTTTCTATATCGGAAACCTTAAAATTATATAAAAATGCTGAATTCATAATAATTCTAAATTTTGGGGACATTTTTAAATGTCTCTTATTGTTTTGAAAGTCTTATCCTCTGCTTGAAAATAAAAATAGCAAATCCAGTGAGATGATTGGAGACACACTGAATTACACTGTAAATGCAGGATTCTCTTTTAATCAAGAGACATACAATATATACAAAGAAAAAGATGTGGTTACCTTATTAGCTACAAAATGATGAGCAATTAAATTATACTTAATTCAAAGTGAAACAGCAGAGTTAGCGAAGGTTTGTTTCAGCAAATATTAAAGACAAAAGAATTAATAAATTAATTTGACATAACGAAGATCAATGTTTTAGTTAGGCCTCTTCATCAGACAAAGATGAAACACATTCAGGATATATCTAATCTTTCTCAGACTGGAATAGTAAGAATTTCCCCGCTTCTTCACAGCCAACTAATTCATCTCATTCTGTCAACTTTTTACACTAAATTCAAAACAAGTAAAAGAAATTTTACTTACTGGTTGCTCCACAATCTGTACAGCAGTTATTTCCTCGCACATTGCGAATAGCCTGAATACTGGCTGGGTCAGTTGCACTGGTATTCTGAAGCAGAAAACAACAAACAACAGTTCAATGGAAAACATCAATCAAATCAAATCCTAGGGAAAAAGAAAGATAATTGAAGCCTAAAAGAATGTGATTATATCCATATAAGGAGAAAAGAGGATAGGCAGACAGAGAAAAGATACCCTATAGAACAAAGCAAGGTAGTCATAAAGAACTTCATGATGCTGCTAGTATATGACTTGGGTCATAGTAAAACAAAGTCATTTAATCCAAATAAACTGTTAGATGTTATTTGAATTTTTTTTTTAATTTCAATTTTAAAATTAACAAGTAAAATGACATGGGCAGAAAATTCTTGCTACAAACATTATTTCATTCAACAATATCACTGCAATGATTTCAAACAATTCCTTAAGACTATGATAATTACAAGAAATTTGGATAGACTTTGACACTGATTCTCTTAAAGACATGAATTAAATATCA
>NC_068997.1:6593149-6603866 GCF_001194135.2 Octopus bimaculoides
GGCCTCCACTTTTTGCTCGTCTATGTCGTTTCTTCACATTAGGAGTTTCCGTTTTTGACCCTATATTTTTATTATCACCTGATTTTGATAAAAAGGAATCCCCAGCATTGCCGTTTGGAATTCCTGAAAAGAGAAAAAAAAAAAAAAATGAAGTCTGAAACATTTCTATTAATACATCATTCTAACATTTCTGTTTCCGTTTTACATATCTAGAAAGTTCTGCAGAAAGTATGAGATTTCACAGAAGAGAGGATTAGGAAAACAGTCCAATGGCAGATGAAGAATAACAAAACTGATAAAAGTTGTTGAAGAAGTAGTAGATCATAAATGAAGAGGCAAGTGGCATAGTGGTTGGGGCATTCAGCTCATGACTGTAAGGCCATGAGTTCAATTCCTAGTAGCACATTGTGTCCTTGTTCAAGATACTTTATTTCTGTTGATCCAGTCCACTCAGCTGGCAAAAATGAGTTGTAATTACAAAGGGTCAGCCTTGTCACATTCTGTGTTACAATGAAGCTCCCATAGAACTACATTAAGAGTGAATGTGTCTGTGGAGTGCTCAGCCACTTGCAGGTTGTTTCACTCATCAGATGAGCTGCAACACTTGTTGAAATAACCTACGGTGTGCCAGTTATATATATATATCTATATATATATATATATATATATATATATATATATATATATATATATATATATATATATAACTGGCATGCACACACACACACACACACACATTTATGGAGAGAGAGAGAGAGAGAGAGAAATGCCTAGAAAATACTGGTTTTTATCAATAAAAAGTAAACAACTTAGACTCGAGTATTGTATTATGGAGTATAAACATACAACTAAAGCAAAGGTGTATCCACATAAACTGAAGACAACATTAATATGAATGATTCCTCACAATATCCCTATTTGTAAGAGGTGGGTGTAGAGTGCATTGATTCAATCCCAGTGTATGTACCACCTGTATTTGTTTTACTGAGACATGATTTGAACATAGTTGAGTGAAGGAGGAAACTTAGGAGAATATATTAAGCCTACTGCTGCACTATATTGGTCATTTCCAGTGCTTTGATAACATTGATTTCCTTCCAGTAAGAAAAAAAAAAGAATAAAAATATTCGATGGGTGTGAATCAGTTTCAGTACATCACAGCATTAAGCTAAATAATCATCAAATAAATCTTAACTTCCTAGTAACTCTAACATTATTTATCATAATTATAACAATGATGATGATGATGATGATGATGATGATGAATATGACAATAATGTTTCTAACATTGACACAATGCCACACTTTCATTCTTTGTTTACTGATTTCATTTAATCAACCTCAGTATTTAGCTGGTACTTTATTTTGTCAACCCTGGTGGGAAGAAAGGTAAAGTTCCTCTTAGTAGGACTTGAACTCACAACACAGAGAATCAGAACAAATATGGCAACACATTTTATCTGTTGCTCAAATGTTTTTGCCGATCCTCTAATCCTTTCTGACTTAGGTATGATATCAAATATGTATATAATAATAATAATAATAATAATAATAATATAGAGGATTGAGGTAACTCCTCCTGAAGATATAGAGTCAAAATTAAAAGAAGAGTGCCATTGTTATCTAGTGAACGATATTTCGACACACAAGATGTCGAAAATATCGTTCACTAGATAACAATGGTACTCTTCTTTTAATTTTGACTTAATAATAATGATAACAACAACAACAACAAGTACAAGTCAAGTAATATTGAAGAGTTGGCAGAGGGCAGTTGGGTGGAGGTGGGGGAGACGAGTGAGTGAGCTGGATCTCAGTGAAGATCACACTGATGTGTAGTGAGTAGAATATATAAAGAAAGAATATGGGGGGGGGGGCTTGACATGAGGGTTAGGATTAGTTAGGATTTTGTTAATTTGCTTGTTGTTAGCATAAATTGATGTCAAGTGTGTAGAATAATCCAAAGCAGTAAAAGTGAATTTAGAATTTGATAATGAGTTTTTCCTTTTTTTAATGATCTCAGTTTTGGTCTGAAGCCATGTAGGAACATCAGCATCAATTGATTTAGTTAATCCGACGATTGTGATTCTAATACTTTAACTTTTATCTAGCCCCTAAACAAAAAAGCCCCCGAATATACAAACACAGGAAAACAAGTGCACAATGTCAATGTAAGGAGCTTAAAGATGGTTCAAGAAATTATTAACAGCATAAGGGGCCTATGAAGAACTGTATAATGAGCAAGTGAAAAAAGCAGTCAGGGTGATACAAGTAATGCAACATAATGCAGAGGAAAATTCATGGAATATACAGAGAAAAATAATACAAAGAATATTAGAGAAAATTAGGTTAGACAAAAAAAAAACAAAAAAAAAATGAAACAAAATGCAAAAACAAAAAGAAACAAAATGAAAAGTGAATTTTAGTTCTATTTATCTCATAAAGTTAAAAGTATAAAGATTTAAGACACATGCAAATTAAAAATACAACAAATACATAAAAAAGTGAATAATATTACTATACTAACTGCAAAAGAGAAAAGTTATAGTTTACTTTTGTGAGTCATATAGTAGGAAAATGAAATTCTACTAGTTACATTATAACTACTACTTCTCGTATACTAAGGGAAAATGCTTAGTAATAGAGGAATGGAGTAAACATTAGTGGACTATTTTCTGTATACGTTAATGGAGATGAAAGCTGACACTTTTGTTTTTTTTTAATCTCAACTAGTTCGCATAATTAATATTTATATGACTAAATATCAACTATTTCAAACAATGGAATAATTTTATGCTATGAGGCTGGACACAGTTCTAATGGGAGCTATTTGAATTACTGTTTTATATCAATTTGTTAACTTGAGTGTACATGCAGATGTTACAATGAAATGCCACCAGAATATATCAACAATATGGTGAGGCGGAGTCATTAAATATTCTTTACAACCTAATTTAATAAAACAATCATTTATTTTTACAAGGAGAAACACTTCCCTCCAGTAAGTTTTCTCCAAGTTTGTCATACGCCCAGACACACACACACTGTTCAAAGCCCCTTTTAACTTCAGACAATACAGTGTTATTCAAGAGAAATTTGGCTGTTACCTTTAACATGTTGAGCAACTATGGAGAGGGTTTTCCCCTTTGACAAAATTTTGACTCCATATAGGGTTTTACACGTTGATAGAAAACTAGTAATAATATTTCAAATGGAGAGAGTTAGTGGATTGCCTCGACTCCAGTGCTCGACTGGGACTTAATTTTAACAACCCAAAAAGGAAGGCAAAGTTGACCTTGGTAGAATTAGAACTAAGAATGTAATTCGTTGAAAGAAATGTTACAAAGCAGTTCGTCAGACATGCTAACAACTCTGCCAGCTCACTGCACATAATAAGGATGTTTCTGGAATCAGTTACTCTTAAATTACCAAAGAAACAATGAAACCAATATTGAACAACTAATGAAATCCTCACATTTCTCTTTCCATTTCAAAGAGGTGTTTTTCATATATACGGATGGTATTGACCCAAATGTTAAAATCAATTTCAAATTTTGTCACAGGGTCAGCAACTTAGTGGGAAGGGATGAGTCAATTCCATACCCCCCCCCCCCCGCCACAGGGTACTCAACTGGTACATATTTTATCAACCCTGAATGGACGAAAGGCAAAGTCAACCTTTGTGGAATTTGAACTCAAAACATAAAGACAGATGAAATGCTGCTAAGCATTTTGGCAATTCTGGCAATTCTGCCAGCTCTCACCTTCTTCATCCCAGAACCATCAACAAGTGTTGGCAGAGATTTTTTGTATCGAAATTTTTCTTTGTGTATGGACACACATCTTTCACAGAAGACACAAAAGCATATAATTTGTGAAGGGTAGGAAATGAAAGTGTTACAGAGAATTTTCATAAAATAACAACAAAATATATCAACAATAAGTACATCAAATTAAAAGATATATAAATTTGTATTAAAAAGGAAGCTGCCATATTTAAAGAAAATGTTTAAAGGTTAAAAAGAAATATACTCATAACAGAAACATCATCTTTCCATAAACATACAAACATAAATCCTATATACACACACACACTCATGTCCAGGAGTGGTGGTGTAGGTGTAGAGGTGTGTGTGTGTGTGTATGTATATGTATGTGTGTGTATATATATATGTATGACTATTTATCATCATGATGATGATGATGATGATGTTATGTCACCCAATGCTAGTAAATACATACACACATTCCAAGGTTTATGGTCATCCGTCTTTTTGTCCTTGTTGCTGGGTTTTATGCTTTTTGTTCTGGTATATTCTACCATCTGTCAACATCCTTTTCACTTCCCCCCATAACTTTCTATCAGCACTGAAACATGCACACACAGGTTGTTCTCCACTTGCCCACCCTGGGGGGGGCAAAGAATAAAAATATATATACATGCGTGTGTGTGTGTGTGTGTGTGTGTGTGTGTGCATATGTGTGAGTGTATGTATATATATATACATACATACGTGTGTATATATATAGTTATAGTATATTCTGTTAAGAACATAGTAGAGTACAGTATAAAGCTTGTCCGCCTTTAAATTGGACAAACTTACAGAGACAATATTTACATATCGCCTGAGGAAACACCACTAGATCACATAATGCAGGGAGATGATTGATTAATCAAGTACCTGCACACCTGGAGAGCTATGTTGCATAGAAACAATTGTAGTGATTGAAAATAAATGTTCAACCATACTCCTTCTTGTTGACTCCAATTTTTTTCAATTATATATATAAGTGTGTGTGTGTGTGTGTGTGTGTGTATTTGTATGTCTGTGTTTATCCATACCCTCTAGAAGATGAGCTGTGAACTTTATTCTCCAGTGAATTTCCCAGTCTAGAACTTTCATACATACTCACCTTGTCTCTGATGATGGAATAACTAGTGTACGAACACGCTAGCCTATCACTTGGGATATCCCAGAAACAGCCGTAAGACTTCAAATTCACCTTGCCCTAATTAAATATTCTAAATGACTTCAGATACTTGTCCTGCCTTGGATTTTGCTGTCCTTTTTTCTCTTATATAATATATACCTCCTGACTTGGAAGCCTAATATGGATTCCTAGCTCCAGGCTCAGCTGAAAGATAACGAATGACCAATTATAACACTTACTCAGCGTACCTATTCATTTAGATCACCAGTGAACTAAATCCCTCATATTCTATATATATATATATATATATATATATATATATATATACCGTCAGATCTAATTACTCTTTATCTAAATATCTGCTTTATTCACAATTTAGAATTAATCTTATTCTATTAATAGGAGGAGCCCTATTAATAGGTGTTTGCTTTCTCATTGGTAATGCTTTTCCCTATATATGCATAAATGTAATTCTTTGCCTAAATTGCATTTCATATTTGAGGTTCCAATGAAGCTATGAGAATGTTACTCAGGTACTCAACTATGAGTCCACTGCATTTCTCAGCAGAAACAACTAATGAAATTTATAAGATAATTGTTTATTCCTTTGTCTCATTTCATTTTCTTATTACAGCTCTGTACTTGACTAATGCTTCATTCTGTAGCATATTCCTATTGAGTTCTACACCAGGTTATGAGAATTGCAGTAAGTGAAATCACCATCATCTAAAACAAATATAAATACACACACACATATTTCATTTCTGTTTTGTAAGAAACATGATAGTGACGGAATATACTAAATTCTTGATTCATGCATCATTAACTAAGACAAAAAACACTTTGTGTAACCAACAACAATAATAACAACAACAACAACAACAACATAAATATTAGTGCATTTAATTACTATACTGGGATAAAGTGGATGAAAAATGTCTTACCATCCATTTGATGTCCATGGATGTGAGAGAATGGAAGAAAGAGAAGGCAAGCATTAGAGGAACGCTACGAGGAGATTATGACTTGAGAGAAGGGCAACAGAATGATGATAAAAGATTAATATAGTTCAAATATAAATTAGTCTTATTTATTTTTATATCACAAATGGTCTTCCATCATTTCATTTTCTCATAAATAATGACAACAATGATGATGATGATGATGATGATGATGACTATTGACAACAGCTACTTGAAAAACAATTTGATTATTAATAATTGTATCATTTTCACAGTTAAAAACAAACACTGAGAGTATTCCAAACATTTTACTGGTTGCGGAGCACTGCTCTATAGCACCCATTTTAATATATTCACTTGTTACAAGTATAACTGCTTTTTATTTTTTAAAAATATACTGAAATATATTCACAAGCATTGTTACATGTAGGACAATTAAAAATCTTCTTAATTCAATAATAATATTTTCCAGTTTCTAATGATGATATTTGTTCACAAGAACATATTAAAACCCTCACCAAACTTACCTTAATGGCTCAAACCAAAATAAAATATCTGTTATCTCTCCAAGAGACAAGTGATAAATTTCATATGTGTCTGTTTATGATGTCTTCACATCAGTCATTAAATCACATTCACTGATGCAAATTGCAAAATATCTTACGTTTTCAAATACAATCTGAAAATGTTTGTTGCATTATGCAATGATGTTTCCTAAGAGTAAAGTATTGAACACAGAAAGACTGCCTTTATTCTGAGTATAACAGCTCCATTAATTTCGTTCTAATGTGACTTTTGGCCGATGTAATTAGAAAGAAGTGTTTCTAGAATAATACAGACACATTTAGTTATCAACTGACAATGAAGAGAAAGAACCACAAACCCTTCATTAAGAGAAGTTGGGGAGAAAGGGGAAAAATAAATAAAATATAGAGTATAATCACAGCTGGAACAAGAGGAAAGCCATAAGAAGAGAGAGAGAGAGAGAGAGAGAGAGAGAGAGAGAGAGAGAGAGAGAGAGAGAGAGAGAGAGAGAGAGAGAGAGAGAGAGAGTCAGTGAAACAATTAAGTGAATGACAGCAAGGACAGATCTAAGTATTTCAAAGATATTTGCTGAGGTGATGAAAAAATATTAGGAGAAATTGATGTTATATGTCATATTAGTCACATGATTAACTGATTAGACTTGAAAGTGTTGTAGTCAATGGTATAGCAGTTCCATCATCAATTACTGAATAAGATGTAGTAAAGAAGAAAAGAGTTTTTCAGGTTAATGGATCAAGTTACAAAGATAATAAAAAGTGTGAAGGCAAAGTTAGAGTAAGATAGATTTGAGTTGCTTTGAATGCAGTTTGACCTTATGAAAGGGCATGGTACTACAGGGTCTATTCTTCTGCAGAAATAAGTGTAAAAGGCAAATAACCATCTTTTGCATTTATTGAACTAGGAAAGTAGTAGTAGGTCATTTCTGAAGGACCCCCTGGTCTCAGAAAAGAGGATACAGAGTTGGGAGATCCAACACACTCAACATGGAAAGGAGGTAGTAGTGGTGGTGGTGGTGGTGATGATGGTGATGATGATGATAATGGTGATAGTGATTACAATATAATTAGAAATGATCCTTTAAATGAGGGTCAAATATTTTCGGTTAATCTTACGTCATTTAAGGATTTAAAAATAAAGAACAAAACAAGAAAATAAAGTATGAATATTTCAACAAAACAAACATAACAGTAAAAATTAATGAAATTGTTTTTCTACTGACCAAGAGTAATAGAGGAGTTAGAAATCACAATTGCATCATCCATATTAGTCTGTAACCGTTGCTGACCATCTCGAAGGCCATCATATGCTGTTAACATAACATTTTCTTTCTCTTTGGTACTTTTACCTATGCAAAAAAAAAAAAGGATAAACATTTTTTTTTTTTTTTTCCTGGTCTTTTGAAATCCTTTTTACTTAATTTGCTAACTTTCCAAGTTAGGAAAAAGAGATCAAAACACAACATTAAATTTGGTCACAAAACATTACTTGTGGCTGCAGGATTTCTTTGCTTTAGCCTCAAAAAGGAAAATGGGATTAAACTGAAAATTATTGGGGAACAAAAATGTTTTCCAAGTTATTTAGGAATGAAAAGTGACAAAAAAATTTCAAATGAAAAACTAAATGTTAAATTCTATAAATTAAATACAATTAAATTTTCTGTAAAATGAAAAGAAAAATTCTAGCAACACAGAATCCTAAGTTAATAAAATGATGATGATGAAAGGTCCTTTATTGAATTTACTGTGGAATTTCTTTGAAGAAATAGTGCAGATAGGAGAAAACAAAAACAAAACAGGATTAATTTTACATTAGAGTATTTCAGAGAAAATTTCTCATTACATTGCAAAATAATATCAATATTATTTTCATAAAATTCACGTTAAAATGTTGAAGTTAAACTTGAATATTTCTTGAGAGGTCAAGACAGAAACGAGAAATAAATCTCAAGTAGATCTCAATCCCCAAATGAGATGAACACTCCAGTGCATTTACCAATTCTAATACCAGAAACATCCATTCATTTATTCTGAAAGAGTTGGCCATATCAATAGCAACTGATGCTACAAGGCAACAATGGTAAAACTTCTGCTTTTGCCAAAAAGGCTCCTAACTTATAATAATGGTCAAAATTCAAAAACTCCAGCCTTGTCTCAGAAGAGAGTGCAGCATGTTTTTGATATCTAGAAAGGAAGTACATCAAATCCAATTCTATGATTGAAAGTAACCATTATTTTCTAAGGTTACTGTCTTCATGGTTAGCATTAGTTATCATTAATATTGAGAACATGTCCAAAGCTTACTCTATGACAGAGAAAGATAGACAAACCAAAGAAAGATCAATGGTAGAACTGATAGAAACCGATTCTGCTCCTACTTCACAAATGAGTGGTCAGAAGTAACAAGGGTAACCAACTATAAAAATCAATTTCTAAAGCAAAAATCATCCCACCCAGGCTAGATTTGGAGTAAAACATAAACACATATTCAATGTTATCAAATGGGATCAAATCAACCTCATGGAATTAGCAGCCAAATCTCCCTCAAATCAGACCTTATTGTTTCTAAAAATAAAAAATGCAGATTCAACAATGTAGGACTAAAAATACGTCTGAAAATAAGACAAAATATTTGAATCTACCAATTGTTTGGATCTCAGGCCTGTTTCAATTAGGGCTGAGCTGGGGTTAAAGAACAATGCATATAGAATATAAATAAGCACAGATATTAAGTCAAAATGAAGAGCACAAGTAGAAACATAGACACAACTGTCCCTTCATCAGCTGTTGATGAGGGTCAAAATGATTTCAGTTCTTCAACAAAAGGACTGTGTGCTTCAAAGTGCTAATAGAGTCTATAGCAAATGCTACTAAGGAATGGTTTAGTTAGGAAAAGTGAATGGGACAGTGTCACATGAAATAATGATTTTGCAATAACATGAAGCCAGATGACAAACCCATCTATTTACTGCTCTAACAACAGCAACAACAACAGATTGATTATATTTTAAGCATTCAGTCTTTAACATTTGAAGAGTGACATGAATTATTTATGTAAACAAAAATATAAAAAATAAAAAAAAAGAAGAGCTAAATAAATCTTTCTAAAGTTATTAACAGAAACAATACAGTTTGAAGATTTTAAACCTACCAAGTAATACAAGCAAACTGGTTCATAAATCTCAATTTCTAGCTATGATAAAACTTTGGCTTTAGAATATAATCTGCAGAGCAGTTAACGAGTAAAATATTCCTAAGACTAAAGCACAGAAAATACCATTTGTTGTCATACTTGCTGGCCCCATTACAGATGGATTGGTGGATATCCCTCGGCTGCCCTTTGGTCGCAGACCAGGAATTTTCACTGTCGTCCGCACCAAATTAATCTCTTTACCATGCACTTCATCCATATAGTCCTGTTAAAAAGATAAAACAATCATAGAAGGAAAATTCTAATTTTTTTTCAAAATTTATTATCAAAAGATATTAATATTCTATTAGTCATAATAAGATGAAGTAATTAAAAACAAAGAGTCACATATCTACAATATTAATATGCTTGTGCCCCATAATGTCCATGAGGCTTAAAAAAAAAAGCTTCCATTTACAGAGGGAAAAATAAGGAAACCCACAGACTTATAAGCCTTAGCCACCACAAGTGATATACTGAGAACTGTAATAGTTTGTCATTAAAATGGTGGATTGTATGTAGGGATGTTAGTTAATGGTGGTGGTGATGGTGGTTATAGTAAGTAGGTGACGGAAAACACTTGATTTTTAGCATACACACTAAGGTGCCTCTGTTAAATTGTCATCTGCTATCAATGAAGATCGGACCAGTTATTTATTTACTTGATTTTGTAAAATACAGACAGATAACATGAGCTAAAATGAGAGAGAGAACAAGAGCGGAGAAAAAGAAGAGGTAAGGGTAGAAGGATGAATCACTGGAATAAGCCAGAGAGCAGCAGAGAAGAGAAAATATGAAAGAAAGACAATGCAATGAATATGGACAACAATGAAAGAAAGAATTCACAGAAACAAACTCTGCAGATATCTTAGTTGTGAACAACCCTGAATGTCTTGGACTGAGATAGGTTTATAATATCTTTCTTCAATAATGTTATTTTTTATTTGCTAATATTTATTCATTATAAAAACTATCTAAATAATAGTTAGATTCAATTACCAATGACTTCATTCTTAAACAAGAGAGAGTTGTTATGGCTTATCTCACTGGTTAAATTATACTCTCTTGAATAAGATGAAAATTATATATAT
>NC_068997.1:6604529-6614995 GCF_001194135.2 Octopus bimaculoides
TATATATATATATATATATATATATATATATATATATATATGCACACACAATTCAGCAAATGAGTGTTTTAGGCCTACAAAATCCCATGTTTTTCACTTCATCAAAATTATTATCTTTTTTGTTTTTTGTGTGTATGCATAAATAGATATATTCTTCTATAAACATTTAATCTCTCCACTACTTTAACTATTCATATTTTTAGATGTCAAGTCAATATGTTAGCTTCATTTAAGTCCTAACTTTTACTCACATCTGTAACTTTATCTAAATCTAACATCAAGCTTTTCCACTAAATTTCAAACACTTCAAACAATCCAAGTCGGATATATTTTCTTTAATTAATTTGAAAAAGTGGGTGTTTTGCAATATCTTGCAGCTGTCTCGACAGGGGTTTATTATTGTGAAAAAGTGAACTAGTGAGGAGGAGAGGTGAGCTTGCACGAGAAGAGCTTCTCTCAGACTCACAGCAAAATCATATACCAAGTCTAAATTCACACTGTGGTACAGGATCAAGTCTCTTTAGTATTACCTGTGCAAGGATTTTATTGAGAACAGGTAGCAAGTGTCACTGTAGGGGTTTTCAGTCATGGTATACTTTCCTTTTTCCTTTGCACACTTACCTGATTGATGATACACAGAAAAATCTTATAAAATTTTATCTTCAAATTTTGGCACAAGGACCAGGAAGTTTAGAAAGAGCGGAGGGGGGACGGTTAAGTCGATCATATCAACCGACCCACTGTTTAGCTGTTACTCATTTTAATGACCTCGAGAGGATGAAAGGCAAAGTTGACCTCGGCAGAATTTGAACTCGGAACATAAGCATGGATGAAATGCCACTAAGCATGTGGCCTGGGGTGCTAACAATTATGCCAAGCTCATTGCCTTATGTTCTCATAAAATATTAATGAGTTAAATGATTTATAAGTTTCTATAAAGATGGTGCTAAAGGGAACTTCATTCCTACCTTGATTTCTTACACGTTTAAATATAGTTTCTTTTATTATTTGGTTTTGGATGAATAAAACTACAACATTGACAACATGAGAACCAGGCGGTTCTGGCAACGACTACGCTCATGCTCAAAAGGTGTTTTTAGCTATTTCTGGCAGATTGCACAAACTAAATTTGTTTTTGAGTGTTCTAACAATCTTCCGTGGCATATGTTATGTAGCCAAGATAATTGTTAGAAATTTTAGATAAAACAGTTTATGGTGTGTTTACCTAACTTAATCTCAATAATTTTGAAGTTTGAGCATTAAATTAACTGACAGTTGCTGCATGGTTCAATTGTTGTTGAGGAGACAACATGATACATATTTTTTCTTTTAAACTCTTGCATTTTCATGTTACTGAAAATTAAACATTTTGTTTCAATAGATCAACAGTCTTGGCAAAGATATTTTAATTCCCTCTAAATGTTTCTCAAAATATCCTAAAAGTTTAATGTGATTTACTTGAGTATAAAGAAGACAAAGCAAGTGACTAGTATCAAACAGCTTAACCAACTCATGTGCACTTGAAAGAAGGGGGGGGGCATATACACACACCTCCCTTAAAAGTTTGTTTCAGATAAAAGTTACAAGAAACATGTATAGTTTATGTTCAAATTTAAACTTTTAGCATTTTCACTTCTTTTAATTGTTAGGAAACTGTAAATCAACAAAATTGCTGCAACTTTGTTCAAAGAAAAGAAACACCTTCAAGTTAAACAATAAAAATTTCAAATGCTTTCATATGATTTAAACTTAATAGATTTACAGTAATACACTTTAGTTACTGCATAAATATTATCAAGTACTTACATGTAAACTAGGATGATAGGTCAATCTGCCATCATCTAACAAAGCCACATACTTTTTCTTCCATTCTTTGTTCAAGCCATGGCTTCGTTTGTATAAATAACCCTGAATGAAAAGACAGGAAAGATCATCATCATCATCATCATCACCATCATCATCAAGCATCCGTTTTTCCATGCTGGCATTGGTTGGACATTATGACAGGAGCTGGTAAGGTGGAGGACTGACCAGGCCCCAGTCATCTGTTTTGGCAAGGGTTCTACAGCTGGATGCCCTTCCTAACACCAACCACTTTACAGCACACACACACACACACACACACAAATACATGCACATACATTATATTCTTGAAAATGCAAGAGAACATTATACAGAGTTGAATTTTTTTCTGGACGTTCAGACAGAGAAAACTTTAATCTGAATTGTTTTAAATTCAAATTACGACAAACGTAAACAAGCAAGCGAAGCTTGCTTTTAGAAGCGTTGAGATGTCTTTTTTATAGAAAGTTAAAGAAGTGATGTTTAAATTCTCAATCGCAGAATAATGCTAATAATATAGCCTGAACAGGATAAACTATCCCTATTTTTGCAGAGAAAAGTGTAGGTGGCCAGCTGCTTTAACCTTTCAATTAGAAAAAAAAAAAAAGTAATAATCATTTCCATTACCTGTTTTATAGGTATAACTCGACCACTTCCTAGTTTTTCTGTTTCTAATTTTTTCTCATCATCCTTTTTCTGTAGTAAGAAAGAGTGTTATGAATATTAGTGGGGGAAAACATGAACAAAAAGGAAATTTGTAACCAATGTTGACTGAAAATATTTTTGACTGTAGTCATGTATACATATTCTTCCCTTTTTTTGTTTAGAATAGAATTTCTTTGATTTTATTTTTAGAAATTTATATTTGATTTTTGTCATTTATAACCTCCTGTTTACACCAACACTGAACATACGTATGAACAAATAATACGCAAATAACAAAATATAAAGAGTAAGAAAAATATGATGAATAGAGAAAGATGTCATAATGGTGTATATGATTAATTATTATGTAATCAAATTTCATTTAATTAGTGCAATACCAATAATTTCCATAGTGTCTTACAGTAGTAACATTTAGTATCTCTTAATGATTCTGAGAAAATTGTTACTACTTCTGTGGTAGAAGAATTAATGTAGAAGAGTTAGGTTATAGGCTTTGAATTATCTAGATCAATTTCAGACTTAAAATTCTATTTTCCTTACACATTTCTAAGATAAAGGATTACTATGGGAATCTCAAAATGTTTTGCACTTACATAAAATTGGCCATTAAATTTGACACAATACATTCCTATTCTAAAGAACAATGACCGCACGGTTAGCGATATTGAAATTTTGTGAGTTGCATTCAAAAGCCAAGAAAAATAATTTTTATGATAAAAAGTATCTTTATATATAAAAAAAACAAAAAACAAAATGTCAAGCTGGCAAGAAAACTTCTATGTGGTTGCACATTATACGAGTAATAGCAGCCATATCTCCTTGAAATCCAATTCTTCTATTGTCTTAAAAAAGGACATAGTGGACATGTTCTAAATATACAAACAGATGAAATGGTCACAACAAGAATACCTTTGACCATAGTTCAAAAAGGGATGAGATATGAGGCTAAACAACAATAATCATTATAAGAATATATCACCACAAGAGATTCTAGAATTACAGATTGAAACACAGACAACAAGGATTACTAAATGATTATTCATGACAACTATGAAATTGTTTAAGATGATAGAAAATGAAGAAATATGTTGGGGTGAAAACAGTTCACATTTACTTCCCTGTACAATGTGAATGACTGACAGTCAGATCTCTTAGAGTATTAATGTCAGAGTCTGACTTTTCTGATGTCATATTCTTCTGAAGACAACTTTGACCATTATTGCACTGGAGTCAATAAAAGGAGCAGTAGTTGATTTATTTGTTTTTCATTTATAAACAGTTTTAAAATGTTACTGTGTTTATTAAATCAAGTATGAGGTTAGTTTTCAGCTTCCATTTAAAACTAGTTACGGAAAAAGTAGCATCAAGTATTGCAAGACCTATTTGATTTCTCCCAGAGATTTCAGATTTAGCCATTTAAAAGAAACAAGGATTTCTAATTTTTATTTATTAAACCAATCAAATACCATAAACTGATTTATTTAAAGACATGGACTCACTAAGCTTAAAAGCAGGACAGAAATTACAAGCAAAACAAGAACCAGTTAAGAAAAGAGGCAGAGAAAACAGGTGTCGTAAAAAAGACACGAATGGGTAGGAAGTCAAGGTAAAAAGATTAGTACAAACTAATAGAAGACAATCAACAGTATTTTGCAAACCTAGTTAACTGTAAAAGTATAGATAGCAGCAATGTTGTAATAAAATCTCTAAGTTCACAAAAATGATCTTTCTATAAAACTGGAGAGAGTTTAGAATATCATTTAACAGGATTTTATATATTGTTCACATATTTCTTTTAATACTGTAAATTGATTAAAAAGGATGAAACTTGATAACAAGCATGGATAGACATGTATATGTGGTCATAGAATTAAGCTGAAGCAAGCAAAGATTGGTAATATACTTCTAATGAAAACACTTAGTTGCTAATTATATAATAATTAACTAATTTTAAAACATTTCATTAAATAGTATGTTGTGTATAAAATCCATTATATGAAAATGGAACCCTTAAAAAAGAACTGATAATGAAATAAGTGTTACACTGATACAATTATTAATCTTATCCACCTTGTAAAAGTAAAGCTATCTTTCCAACTGACAAATAACTCAACTTATTAAACGGTTACTTTGATCTCTGTAAAACAATATTAATAATATTTAGATACACATTAAAATAATAATGTTAACTGAAAATGTATTGTTTAATCACAAATAATTGTTCAGAAGTTAACTGCCATGCATTACTGAGGTTTAACTGATTTTAGCTTCGTTTACGCTTGAAAATATGCTAGTAATATTTTGAAAGAAAAACATTTATATCCACGGGAATAAATCTTATGAAGACTTAGCGAAATTGTTTTGCTTACATATCAACTAAAGACAAAAAAAAAAAAAATCTACTGAATCTGTTTCATATAAGAAATGATTTCTTCCTCCTCAGATGTAGCTATGTAGAAGTAACAGTTGAAGAACAGAATTTGTAAAATGATCATAAACAATTTAATACAAACAGAAGAAAAGGTTTGTCTCTGTGATAAAGCCTTACCAATAGGCTTCAAAATCTCTATGTTTAATAATATATATAAGTTTTTCCAAGTAACTCTTTAGATTATGACACATTGTCTTTCTAGTTTGCCAAAAACGTTATGAACCCTCCTGCAAAGTAAGAGTCTGGTTATACGATTTGGCAACAACAGAGAAATTGAAGTGATGATTTTAAGGGATCAATAAATAAAAACAAAGGGAAAAAATAAAAATAAAAAGAATAGTTGAAAAGTCTCAAGAAACAAGCAGGGCAATATAAGGGTAACAAGAAGACAATGAAACAAACGAAAATGTTCCAACATTCTGTCCAAGAGAACTGATCATGGACAATACACTAAAATACAGGCAACAGAAAGCAAATGGAATGAAAGCTGTGAATGGTGTTGAGAGAAAACACCAATATTAAGATGCTGCTAACTGATGTTTGCAAAATACAAAAGCAACAATATCAAATAAAGTATAAAATAAAGAAGTTTTGTGGAGCAAAATAATTATGAAACTTAGAATCTAATAAGATAAAGAAAAACTTGATTGGAATATAATGACAACATCAAGAACAACAATAATAAACCAAAAGCTCACAACATAACCTTAGACCACATATTTTCTAGTTTTAGAATTAATTTCTTTCATTATTTGTTTTAAAAATAATAAAAAGAAAATTTAATCACTGATGTTTTTTTTTTATATATTTAAAATTAATTCTTGAAACAACAAAGGAAAATAAGTACAAGATATTCTATTCCTTTTTTTACTTTTTTTGTTTTTAAGTTGTCTTCTGTTTAAATAGTAAATGTTTATGAAGTAATAATACAAACCAATGTTTGATGATTCTAAAAGTAATCATCAATAATGAAGAAAATTCACTTCAATGGAATAGGAGATACAATTTTTAGCATTTTATCACAACAGAGAGAAAATGAATTATGAGAGCCATCTAAAAAAACATGGTAATAAATCTATTTACAACAGAAACAGAAAAAGAAAACATACAAAAGAACTGTTGGGAGGAACAAAAGATTTGCAAGAGAGTGAAAGGTGGAGATTATTTGAAAATGAAGCTGTTAATAATATTAAAAATAATGAAAAGATACAATCTTTGTAATATAAATTTACCAAAAATTGGATGAACAGAATGTAAAGAGTATAGCTATGAAGCTGTTAGATTGCGATTTAGAATACATCTGGCATTGTTTGAAATGATTACTGTTAGCATGTGACCTAAATATTAATGCAATGGTTGGAATTAATGGGATGAAGATCTGGTTAAATAGATGGGATCATTACAAGCACAAAAGTAGCATTATTTTTCTATGTTATGAAGTTAAAAGAAGATAACAACAATGGGTCTTTCAATACATTTTCAGTTTTTAACAACTTAACTGTCATGGAGATCAGTTTATTTAAAAGATAAGTTATGGAAATAAAATTGACTCTATGATGGGAATAATATAGCTTTATATATTTAAAACTGTATGACCTCATATGATTCTAAACAAATAGTAATCAGGATTAACATATTAACATTACTGAGCAAAGAAAATTAGAGCTTAAAGCTTTGTTTGAAACAGAAGTGATTCGAATTAACAAATGCATGTGAAATGGATATGAGGGTTGATATTACTTCTACTAGTTCCAGACTAAGAGGTGTAAACATAAATTTCTAGAAATAAGTGATTTTGATAAATAAACTATAAAAAAAAATTCTACCTTTCCTGATTTATCAGCTGATAAGAAAAATTTACAATTAAATTCTAATTAAACCAAAACCAGGAATTTAATTTGTTTCTATATAAATGATTGACTATCATCATTCTAACATGCTGCTTGCATTGAGTTAGCAATAAACAAACAAACCTGCTGCATCTACTCTGAGTTTTAAAAAAATCTGAAAAATCTAGTTTGTATTTAAAGCAAATTTCACCACAACAGGGCTTTCATCATCATCTTTATTAGAAGACATTATTATTAGAACTGACTGAGAAAAAAGAAAATGGTGAAACTGCAAAATAAATTCATCTGAAAGTAACCTGTAACCTGTATATGTAAATACAAAACAACATTACTCTAATAATATGAGTAGAGATTATGGTGAAGCTGGTTGGAAATGGAAACATTTCAAGTAAAGATTGTATGTTCACAAACTGCTTCACTTTTGAATTTTTGAAATAAGTAAAACAGCTGGTTTCATATCACCACTAATCCAACAAAGCTTCGCTTTAATACTTTTCTTACACACTTAAGTAAGGCAAAATAATTTAGACATTTAGTTGGATATGTTTTAACAGAATAAAGTAGTTTTAAAAATCATATTTTTAAAATGACAGTATATAACATTAATTGTATGTTATAACTGCAAGATAATTCTTCTTCAAGATAAAAGAAAAAGGAAGGGAGATATTTTTACAAGCATGGAAATTGAATAATTGAAATCTTTTCAAAATTTCGAGTCTAACGGTTAATGCTCTTGATACCTTAATTATGATTATAGTTTAATCTAAGCTCTTTGATTGTAATACTTTATTAGAGATATATCTTCATAAGAGCAACTTAAAAACATTTTTCAGTCACAGTCAAAATGTGTAAATGTGTTTAATTCAAAGTTTTAAAAAAATAGAAAAGATAAAAAAAGAAGTGCTTTAGCTTGATTTCATCATAATTTGTAAAGCAACAGGAAAAAATAAATTAACGCACACTTCCATTAATCAGATTATTAAATGGAGAAAAGTTTAAATTATAATTTAACAGATCAGAAAAAGTGAAAAATATTATTTACGGATTGCTTCTAAATATTTATCTTTCAGTTTATTTTATTCATTTTGCATTTTAAGCTATAAAAGGAGAAAGAGCAAACAACTATGCAATTTTGGTTCTACCTTCTGTTTTGATTGGATATTTTCATCTTGTTAACTAATTAAATTCTTAGTCTTTAGATTTCATGTTAGAGATATTTTATTGTTGAGTAAATGGACTAAATTCACGAAGTGTTCTCATGAGTAGCTTAGTTAATAGAACTTAGAGCAAGTAAACTATTTCTGGATGCAACCAACTAAAGGTAAACACAGAAGCCTAAAAATTAACCAGTCCCCAAACTCCTGGGGCTCTTTGCTTAGTCAGGTGTCTGCAGCAGAAAATGAATAAGAGATAAGAACAAGAAACCTTAAAATTGGATGCTAGTCTATACAGGTAACTTCCCCCAGAAGTTCCACTTTTGACACATATGTGAAGTGGGAGTTTAAAAAAACCATCCACTTGAACCAACTAACTTTTCACTTATACTAAAAGAGATCTGTATAAGGGAAAACTTGTGCCATTGTTGTATGTATGATAAACTATCAAGCTATAACTGCTTTCATACAAGATACGATAAAAGCCAAGTTACAAATATTTGATTGATGAAAATGTTATCTACTGTCACACATTGCAATTACTATTTTAAGACAAGCCATTGCTTCAATTTGCTGAAGGTTTCATAAGAAATATCTCTTTAAAGAATAATTCTCTTGATAAGATAACCACCAATATAATTTATGTCTGGATGGATGAAAAAGACTTAACATTAACACTTGATTATATACCAAACTAATATAATGAATAAGAATAACAAGATTTGTAGAAGAATTAGCAGAAATATGCAAACATTCACTTAAACTTGGCTAAAATAATTTATGATTATTAATGATGCATTTAGGTCACAGTTATTTTATTATCCATACTACAGAATATTCACTTTTAATAATACAAATATTAGTTTTAATAGTCCAAAATTTTCTTTTTAATATTAAAATAATAATTCATGAGAGAGAGAGAAAGAGAGAGAGAGACTTTTTGATATATGACAATTATGTCTTCTTAAAATAAAAGAAAAATACACAGATTTTGATAATGATTCTATATTTTCACAGTATAGAAACTTCATGAATTAAAATGATGAGGAAATATTCAGATGTAAGACAAAAGCAACCTTATTCTCAATTTGTTCTCTCTTAAAGACAATGCCATAATATAAATATAAAATAAATGTGGCCAAATTTTAACTGATGAGAAAAGAAGTATTAGTGGGAAGGGAAAATGGAGATGGTAGAACTAAAATAAAAATGTATGATCAGGGAAGGGAAACTGATAGATGCAGATTTCATATATGGAATGTCTGCTTACATTGAAAAGATTTGATCTCCGCCGATTTTTCCTACTCTGTGTAGGCGTACTGCTTGGTGTAGGTAAATCTTTTCCCTCCGGTCTGTCCTGGAAACGTAGTATATGTTTTATAGGTTAGTTCAGACAGCAGAGCAATATGGCTGATCCTTAGCACCTCATATACACTTTACACAGATTTGTGCAGATCACCAAGGTTTAGTAAACATTAGTTATCTCTAGTACCACTGTAGTGACTTCTACTGGGACAGTGCAACCAGTAGCAGGCATGCATTTCTTGAAAGATTGGAATGAAAACTAGAAAGGCCCAGAATTGAGTATACACAATAGCAAATTTAATAAACAATAAATAGATAAATAAATATACAATAATCATAAAAGTTGTAAGCCATGCTGTTAGAAGACAGTTTCAAATATTCATGCAGCCATTATATAAATATCAAACACTAAACAAACTGGTCAAGCATGCTACTGTATGAATACACATATAGAGATACCAGCTGCCAGCATTTCAGATAATATATACAGAATAACAACAACAAAAAAAATGTACCATTAAAAAATTCACCTGAAAATTTATTCAACAAAGTATTAAATATCAAAAGAGCACTTTATGAAAACTTTCAATCAAATTACCATTGAGTCTCTCAAATAAAACAGATGCAAATAGATAAGTCAATTTAGTAAATTTCTTATTTTCCATTACATTGATGGTTGTATATGCATAAAATAAGGTATATTCAATGTAAGATGGACATATAGGAATTCAAAACTTTTTCAGCTTAGTTTTTAATTTGAAGGTTCAAAATATTAGTGGAAGGTAGAAAATGAAATTTAACAGAGAGAAAACACGCGAGTTGTTTATTGTAACTTATGTCTAAAGGTAAAACAACACTGACTTTATATTTCATGTATAAAAGCATAGAGTAAATTTAACATTAGGTTTATGAAGTAGTAAACAATGAGACTATTTGATGAATATAGCTTTTTCAAGAAGACGCATGAAATGAAATGGCTTCAACTGGTTTTCTCCTCATACATACATACACATGCACACACATACACACACACTCATGCATGCAATAATTCAAAAATGTAAAAAGTAAAACTGAAAAGTCATAGATTTCAGTTTAAAATCATTACAAACTATTTTATTCATCTCTCAAAAGAATTGAGATGAAAATAGAATGCCCAGTCCATGGAAAGGTGAAAAAATGAAATGTGAAAGATTAAGGTGTACAAAAAAAAAAAAAAAA
>NC_068997.1:6615175-6619921 GCF_001194135.2 Octopus bimaculoides
CACACACACACACACACACACACACACACACACATACATATATACACATATATACACACATATATATATATATATATATATATATATACACACACATACATACATACATATATATACACATACGCCACATGATTTTTTAAATCACACAACATGTCGAATGATTTTGGTATGTTAGATAATATGATGCAGAATTATATTTTAGAAATTCAGAAACTAATTTGCGAGTGAAGTCAATATTTGGTATTTTGAAATATGTTAAAGTTTAATACATGATGAATGAGTAATGGATATAATTCATGGATGGAATTGTACAATGCAAGCCAGAAGACTGAACTGGAAATCTAACAGCAAAAAAACCAATAATTTGTCATCCCTAAATAAGAGCTCATTGGTTGAGATGGAGGAGTCTGAAGGAGTGAAAATGGAATAATAATGTGAAGCTGCAAAAGTAGAAGTTCATGATTTGAAAGTTTCAAATATTTCAGAAAGTTCTCAATAAAACTGTTTTTAAAAATAAAAGACAACGGGAAAAATTGAGTTTGTCAACATATTGTTTTGTTTATATGGGTAAACAGCACCCCTATCACTAAATTACTAAAGAAATTAAAAAGCTTCTTATTCTCAGAGCCTAAACTTTAGAGCATAATTCATAAATTT
The DNA here is from genome assembly GCF_001194135.2 of Octopus bimaculoides. Lineage (NCBI taxonomy): Eukaryota > Metazoa > Mollusca > Cephalopoda > Octopoda > Octopodidae > Octopus > Octopus bimaculoides. The sequence goes on from NC_068997.1 coordinate 6,615,833, forward strand.
TGTAACTGTAACTAGAACTTAGAGTTTGTGAACATCAATTTAAAGCAATAATTTCAATTTAAAAAAAACAAAATGTTTTCTTTATTTTTAAAATCTTTTTGTAGCTTTTAGATATTGTTTTGTGAAAAATATCATAATAAAATAAAGAATTATGTAGCAAATAACTTATTTTTAAAAATATAATTTTATAATAGAACTCAGAATAAAAGAAGTAATATAGAATAATTATAGTGTTACAGACTGAATCAAGATTACAGATATGAATTGCTAATAACAATTCAATTTTAATTATTAAAAAACTGGCTCTGAAAGGGGAAAAAACTTTTTAATTTTTGAGTGAAGAAAGAACAAATTAGGTGCATTTTTTTCAATATCTACTACAATGCAGAGTGGCCCCTTGTCAATTAAAATGGTGTTGCAAGTGTATGCATATTCCAGAATGAAATGAAATGTTCTAATATAAGGAAATATAGTTTTCAACATGAAAATTTTGAATAACAAGTTGACTATAAAATTTAGTTTGCTTATTCTTCCTACAAGCTTTGTTAATCAACCTCAAACAGTAAAGAAAATTCCTTGAGTGCTGCAAGTATGTGTGAAATAAAGATGTTACTAATCTATGATGTATTAATGACATAAATTTTCTCTATTTTAGAAGCAGAACAAAAGCTAAATGAATGCAAATCATACCAGTGTATAGCAAGTCCAAGATTTTCAAACAAAGCAGTATTTGTATCTCTCCAAAAATATTTTCAAAATACCTATCTAGCCATATTATCTCAATAAAAATGGAATGATAGTATAATATTACAGATATAACTGGTTGACTGACTGCTTATTTGATGGAAAGACAATATAACTTTAGTTCATAACAATTTCCTGCATATGAGGTAAAAATGAGATAACTTGCAAAGAAAATATAAGATATAGTCAACAAAAGAGCAATGAAAGAAGGGAAATGAGAGAGTAAGATAGCTAAGGAAAAATACAAATATGAAGAGCAATTTACTTATTCAGACAAAAAACAAAAAAGAGAGAGAGAGAGAGAGAGAGAAAAGACTGAAATGAGAATGAAAGCTACAACCAAGAACAACTAACTTATACAAAGCAATTAGAATGAAGTAAAGCTTTTGATATTCATTTTGAAATGTGATTCTCTTTGAACAATCTATGTAGATTGAGGAAGAAAAAAATTGTTCTCTTCCCAATCTTTGAACAAAAACCTTAATCTATATAAGAAATAACTGAAAATATCTATTAGAGGGGGTAAAAGAATATGAATATAATAAATTGAAAAGAGGATAAGAATATCAAAGACTTAATGAAAATACAAGTCACTGCTTTTATGATGAAAGACAATTTAGAAATATTCAATGCAAAACATACTTTAAGGATTTGAATTGGTTAACCATTTTTTCTTTTCTTTTTTTTTTTTTTGAAAATTTTAATAGTAAAATAGGTTAAATGAGAGAATAAAATCAAATTGCATAATTTCATTTTTCAATTCTGTGTGTTTTGTATTGCATTCCCTAACAAATAATTTACTAATAGCTATTTATATTGATATAATTTGTAATTGGTGCAGGAAGAAAAGTGATTTATCAATGAAAGATTTAATAAATTTTCATTACTTTTTTTTTTCTTTCTGAAATGAAATTCTAATAATTTATGAGTAAAATGAGAAAAGGAATTAAGTGAATAATAATGAGGATGATGATGATGATCGCAGAGCAATGTTCAGGGTTGAGCTAGCTCATGCAAAGGTTGTTTGAGGCAGCACACACTCACAAGCAGACACTTAGTTGACATGGTTCACTCCTGATGCAATTTGTTTCAATGTTGCTCTTCAGAGCCACAATAGTTCAACTTGAGCCTCTAATGAGGAGGGATGAAAAGATATTTGACAGGGGGCGCTGTTTACTGATCAGCCTACATGCACAATTGTCAACAGCATATTTTTATGATATTGATGTTTGGTCTAAGCAAGTCTCTACCAAGGACAGGGAGGGACAATTACTTGGGTGGCTATTGGTCGAACAAGTGGCAATATCAAGAGGCAAGGTTTTGTGACTGCATTAACAGACATATGATGACCAACAGATGGAGGAGAGACACTTACTATGACCAGGCTGGATCGGACTTGTGCCATTCTAGTCAGAAGAGGCGTGAATGGACTACTGTTGTGTATACTGAAATCCATCATAAACTTATCCATTTTACCCTACAAAGGATGAGCAGTCAGATTCATGAAACAACATGCTAACAACTAGAATCGAAGTAGAAGTGTATATAAGCATTAATTCACTATCAACAGACCACAACAGCATTGGATATCAAATATTAGGTTCTGGTTTTCTTGTTCAACTGAAATGTAGATGGATTAGGATGAAGAAAAAAAAAAACAAAACAAAACAAAAATAAAAATGTAGCAACTATAAAAATGACAAAATGAATAAAATAGTTTGAGAAATGTAAAAGGAAAATTAGATTGATACAATAAGAACTCTAAGAAGAACAGCTGCTAAGCATATATTTTCTAATATAGGAAAATATGCAAATATATAGTTATTTATTACCAATGATTGTGGTGTTTGATTTGATTAAACCATGATTAAAAACATTCTTGATTATCTCTTGATTATCAATTTTTAAAACCTCAGCTAAATCCTAGTTTCCAGACTGAATCTAGTCAGACATTTAATTAGTTGTTGTTGTTGTCAGTAGTTTGGATTAAGCTTGGCATACACATGGAATAAGTCAGAAGAAATTAATTCCTGTTTGCCTAATTTGAACTGCAAATTAGTAGGGACTCCCCCCTCCCCGCCAAAAAAAACTATTTTGCTTTCATCATAGAAAATTACTGTTAAGACCCAACATATTATATAAAATTCCCTGATACATACCTACCTACACAATATATATATATATATATATATATATATATATATATACACACATTGTTATACTTGGAGATGGTCATATTTTGCCAATTAAAAACATACACACACATAGTGCATGTGTTTAATTGTAAAATATGACCATCCCCAAGAATAACAATATCTGTTTCAATACACAATTTCACATCAAGAATCTTGCAAAATAAATCCATAAACACACACATACATACACACACACACACACACACACACACACACACACACACACACACACACACACACACACACACACACACACACACACACAAATTATTGATGTGAACTGAGTTTAGTTAAATTTGACTTGCTTTCAGATAGTGATAGTCAAATATATTTTTATTTATATTTATATGAATTAAATATATTTTTATTTATGGGCTTGAAATGATCTTTGAATAGAAGTGGCCAGCACCAAAAGTATTCTATAAAAAATAACGAATAAATTAAAGGTAAATTAAGATTGTATAGGTTTGGGTTAATATTTGAAATCTAACAACCACTGAGAGTTGAATATTAATGGGAAACAAAAGTCGTATTTTCTTTAACCACAAGTATCATGGAATTCTATGATACAATAAAAGAAAAATATCCTACTATGGTACCAGCTCCTGAAACTAAACATTCAACCAATGAAAACTCAATCTCTGGCAGGTTAACCAAAATACATCTCATTGTAATTGCTCTAACGGAAACAGAAACTTATTGCAAGGAAAATGTCTTGCTAAGGAACTCTATAATATATAACAGTTAATACCAACTATACCAAAAATAACAACAACAACAAAAAAACAAAACAAAACGAAAACTGTGAGCCTTGTACAATAGAATCCTATGAAACTTTATTTCCCAGACAAAAGTTACATTCTAAACTGATATCTTTTTACTAATATTTGGCATATAGGACTCTGAAATAATATAAATCCATTAATTTCACAAAAAATACAATGCTCCTGACACACAGTATTAAATCTTATATACTGTTTTGCTTTTATCAAATAAAAAATTGGATCAATTTCCTTCTTATATTTTATGCGTTATGTTCTTTGTATATATTTATTTGAATCTAGTTTATTTCTATTCAAACATCTTTTATTATTATTATGTTATATTTACATTTTTAGTTTTCACATATATATTCTCTTTTTAAAAAAAA
>NC_068997.1:6619931-6622281 GCF_001194135.2 Octopus bimaculoides
AAATTCACTCTTAAACTCATGTTATGCTTTCTCTTTATTAAATTTCCAATCCTTTGGACGAAATGCAGTTAGGTCAGTAAAAAAATCGTTAAGATGTAACCATTGCATTCTTTCAATGAAATACACTGATAGATACATAATGATCATGGATGTCGATGTGAATGTAGTTTTAATGAGTTGTTGATTGTCACCTGCCTAGGTAGATTGAATACAAGCAAGTTGATAACATGCAGGTGTTTACATATATATTTACAAGATATTGATCTATGAGCATTGATTTCCTGCCTGACAGTAGAATTTGTGTTTCAGGTAGTGTTAGTAATTTGCAAGTTTAGAAAAGCCGTTTCAAGATACACCATCATATCCTTCAACAATATTTACACTTCTTTCATAAACTTCTGTCAGCATGCAAAGAGCCTACACTGAAAATATTTCAGTGAATTAATGTTTTCTTACAATTCACTCCTACTTAGATTTTATATTACTTCATTGGTGTGAACAAATGACAGTGGAGTCCCACTTATTCTTCAAATCCAAGTTCCTTTATCGCAGATACACCAATATATTAACAGGTTACACTCCTCTAAACATTTCTCTCTTTCTAATATATTTAAATTTCAGGTTTCAACTTTAAATGAACTTTGCTTTTCAAATATTATTCATAGAGCAAAACTCCTATACAATCCCAATTTGCATACAATATATAAGGTACAATTTATAGAATGTTTTGTTTCATTGTCACTCCTAACTAAAACCATTTCAACTCCATCAGTTAAAATTTCATTTACTATCACCATATAACAAAAACAAAAAAACAACAACAAAAAAAAAACAACAGAAGGTAGATTTACTAAACTCATCTCTCCCCATCCATACATTTTATTGAACTTTTCGTGCAAAACTCTCTAACAAAACCTGCATTTTGCTAGTTGTTTCAATAAGTCAAGAGAAGCAAAAACTGAGGTCACAGACATCACCTCGTATAAAATAGACTTAATTATAACACCAGTATTGAGTCCTTTCCTCAGTTATTTTTGAAGTGCAAATACATTGCACCCTATCTTTCTGTGTGTGTGTGTGTGTGTGTGTGTGTGTGTGTACACATGCCAGCCAGAGTCAAGACTTTGAACCATAAACTGCAGATCATTCTTGTGAGCTACAGGAAACCCCACCAAACTTGCATCATATCTACAGTTACCTTGCATATAAGAATAAAAGAAAGGCATTGAAGAACCATTCATGATTCTCTGGTTAGGGCTGAGGCTGTATCCTTTGTTGAAGTTTATCCATATCTAGGATGTGGAACCTCAAACTTGCCATGATTTTTGTCTGTTTTCATCGTAATGCGAACTGTGACAAGAAGGTGCGACATTGAAAGAAGGAAAGAAATCAAAGGCTGGTCATACGCCATCACAAGTCAACACCAACAATCATACGTATATATGTATACAATTGTATATGCGTGTGCATATACACACAAGTTTACATACAATGGCATATGCAGTTGAAATGATGAGGAAAACCATTTTTACCCAATAGCTGTATTTTTTAATAGAAAATATTACAATTAAGTCATAAATGTGCAAGTGCCTCATCTGCGTATGAAACTTTTAGCACTGAATCTTTTTGTGTGTGTGTGTGTGTTATTTAATTTAAGCAATCTAAGCATTGATGATTAAAATAATGTTGTATACATTTCCTACTGCTCATAGCTCTCTAAGCACTGTGATTCTTATATGTAAGCAGCAAACAATAAGTCTGCTGGTGTATGCAAAGCTTTGTTGAGCTGGAATTATTTTATTGAGGGCAAACAAAGCAGCTATGATAAAAATCAAACTGTGTACATTTATATTTAACATACTTGTGAGGTTAAATGTCGGAAGACTTTCCATGTGGTGGCTGCCTTCAGAGAATTTCTCTTTTGAGATGGTTACTGTAGGTCTTTCTATATTTTAGTGTACATGAAAGTGTTAGATATAAATAATGTATAAGAATAGCCTGGGCAAAGTTTAGAGAGCTCTTACCCCTGCTGGCGACAAAGGGACTCTCACTCAGAGTAAAAGGCAGACTGTATGACGCATGCGTACGAACAGCCATGCTACATGGCAGTGAAACATGGGCTGTAACTGCTGAGGACATACGTAAGCTCGCAAGGAATGAAGCCAGTATGCTCTGTTGGATGTGTAATGTCAATGTGAATACCCGTCAGAGTGTAAGTATCTTGAGAGAAAAGCTGAACATTAGAAGCATCAGTTGTGGTGTGCAAGAGAGACGATTGCGCTGGTATGGACATGTGGTGAGAATGGATGAGGATAGCTGCGTGAAAAAGTGCCACACCCTAACAGTTGAA
>NC_068997.1:6622629-6624057 GCF_001194135.2 Octopus bimaculoides
GGCACATAAAAGACACCATTTCGAGCGTGGCCGTTTTCGTGCGGGTGACACGTAAAAGCACCCACTACACTCTCTGAGTGGTTGGCGTTAGGAAGGGCATCCAGCTGTAGAAACTCTGCCAAATTAGATTGGAGCCTGGTGTTGCCATCCGGTTTCACCAGTCCTCAGTCAAATCGTCCAACCCATGCTAGCATGGAAAGCAGACGTTAAACGATGATGATGATGATGATGATGATGACACACACACGCACACACATACAAACATGTATGTATATATGTATCAAAAGATTTGCATATGTGTATGTGTGGAATTAAATATTAAATTATTTTCTTACATTTGCATAAATGTATTTTTTCTAAAACAACTGAAATCAAGTCTGTTACAGACTGAGTCCTTATCATCTGTCATCTGCCTTTTCCATTTAATCATGTGATGCGTCCCACTGCAATCAGTTTTAAAACTGTAACTATTTTTTAATTTTATTCTCTGACTTCTACACATTATCATTCAGCTGGGAAAGTGAGAGTGAGAGAGAGAGAGAGAGAGAGAGAGAGAGAGAGAGAGAGAGAGAGAGAGAGAGAGAGAGAGAGAGAGAGAAAGAGAGAGAGATAAAGAGAGAGAGAGAGAGTGTGAGAGAAAGAAAGAGAGAGAGACAGAGAGAAAGAAAGAATACATGCAACTCAGTAAAATTATCAGTTGGTATATGAATTATCAATTGCAAAATTGTATAATATTTTATGCTTGACAGATGTACAAACATGCTATATACTAATTTTGTCAAAATACCACTGGCTAGTACTCACATACAAGTGAAGCAACCAGCCCTGTTGTCCCTGATTACTTCCCTTCACCTGCTTAATTAGCTCTGTGTCATCTGTTACTGCACAAAATCTTGTTTGCATTCACAACTAACATGATAGTTGAGGTGCCAGTATCATTAAACTACAATAGAATAATTGCAAGCATTGTCACATGAAACCATTGTATTGTATTAACAGTACTATTATTTAAAGAAGATACACATACAATCACATACACATAAGGATATGTGCACATACACATGTCTATTGAATGTATGTACCATGTTTGTATACGTGTTTGTCTCTTTCCATGTTTTCCCAATACATATGTTTTCTTTTTGATATGTGTGTATGTGTTAGATATGTATGTGCCTCTTATCTCTATGTCTAAGCCTTGTGTTTGTGTGTGTATGTGTTTCATATTTTTTGACGTTGCCCTTTCAAGGATGGAAGGAAATATTTTTATCTTGTTGATAGAATAAGGAACAAAATTCTACTCTGAGGGTTTCAAGACACAGAAACACATTGAAAGATATTTTAGACAGAAGGTGAGATATTTTTGTGGTGCAGTTAACAGTCTTTACAAAATTTAAGAAACAGCTAAACAAAATTTGTTTATATATATAT
>NC_068997.1:6624166-6639704 GCF_001194135.2 Octopus bimaculoides
AAATATATATATATAAGATAGATAGATAGATAGATAGATAGATAGATAGATAGATAGATAGATAGATAGATGGATAGAAGTAGGAAAGAAAACAGGATCACACTTTTTTAACAGGGAACTGTTTATGCTAAATATGCAGAAAAGGTAGTGGTAAGAGTTCCTTAAATTATACCCAGTATAAACTACGGCTGTCAAACGGTGTAGTTCAATCAAAGACAGGCTAATGGAGAAGATAGATTTTGTATGCAGTAGATGTAGATGGGGCAATAAATACTAAGAACACACCCAAAACAGTGTCTCTTGAAGCAGTTGATAACTTCTGGTAATCTCATTAGCAGTGAAGCTTCTCAAAGTATAGTAAGTGGAATAAGAATGGATTAGTAAATATTCAAGGAGCCATTACCTCTTCTGGAGGCAATAGGTTTCTATCTCAGAATGAAAGGAAGACTGAGGCATGTATCTGAAGTGTAATGCTGCATGGTAGTAAGACAATATGGGCCCTAAAATGCAAAGGATTGATGAAGACAAGAAATAAATAAGAAAGCATGCTCTGCTGGATACGTAACATCAGTGTGGATGAATGATGGTGTATAAATGAGCTAAGAGCTAACGAATCAGATGCACAAAGGAAAAGACTGTGGTGAAATGAGCCTGCCATGGGTACAGAAGATGATAACTCTAAAGTGTGCTCAATGTGGATGGAACCTATGAAAGAGGGGAAACCACAGAAGGCATCACAATATCCAAAGATGCTTAGATTAATGTGACAAAAAACTGAAATGATTGGTGATATACAATTCTGGAGATAACCTATCTGCCTGTGTTGTGAGCATGGTGAAATGGATATTAAAAATAGTTGTAGTGATGGAAGCTAAGGAGGCATTTTAAACACACACACACACACACACACACACACACAAAATAATTACCATATTCAAAACTGAATGATAATGCCAGATACACCACATTACAAACAATGTTTTAAGTTAGTATACATAGTATAGCTGAAGCCAGGTGCAGGCAAAGATGTGATTGCAGGTTTCAGTCCCACTGTGCAGCAGCTTGGGCATGTAGATAAATCAAGCCTTGTTTCTAAATGATTGATTTGTATAACAGGTCCCCATATCAACCTCCATATAGAAAACTGCTTCATCTGCACAAAAGACAAACACATTCCGTAACTGCCATGCTCTAATAATGAAAGGATATTGAAAGAAATCTAGTCTGTGAGAAATATTGGGAGGACTACACCAGAACAACTGTATATACTTATTCATATGTTAGGAAAACTAAAGAAAGCTGGTACAATTTAACAGTGAATGAGTTTGGTTTCTATTAAGATATACTGTGACATATTAAACAGACTGATCAGTGATTTATAGAGAACAGGGTCATTAGAAAAAAAATGTAGAAGTTTATAAAATCAAATATTCAAAAATATTAAATTCAATCTACAGTTTAATCTGTGATGTATCAACAGTATTCTATATATTATCTCAAAAAATTCACTAATCCTACAATTTAATATTTAACTAAATGCAACTTAAATATAGACCCCAAAAAACCGACCTTTCCCTTTGGTGAGTTACAATCAGTCATGCAGTAGACAGGAGATAGAAATCTACAGATTAAATCCTAAACACCTTATATTCTACTTTAAGATAAAACTCAAAGTTAACCTCCTCTGTGATTTTATTCAGATTGGACTTTTTTTAAAAAACATATATTTACAACATCTAAATTCTGTTTACAGATCAGTTAAAAATAATTGCAGATGCCTGGTATGTATGCCCTCATAATTTCACAAACTTAAATAAGCAGAAAAAAAAAAGGTGAAAAAAAAATACAAAAATCTTTAAATAAAATTTTATTTACCATGTACATAGCTAACGAAAATATCTCTAGCAATATGAGGTCAATGAATGATTCCAAGGGAAGATGTGCTTTAGTAAGGGAATTATTCAGGAGAAATAGAAATATTATTATTTCTAAATCTCTCAAAGAGCGATATTCAGTAACAGTTCTTTAAAGTAAAGGCTATTTGCCAACATAATGTGGCTGTCCTGGAAGGGACGATTGTTACTGTTGTTTTAGCCCCAGGAAACATTGTTTCTAGTTGGCTATAGGACACAATATCTGTGTCCTTATATTTTCAAACAGGGAGTTCAGCACTCCCATCCAGCGCAAAACAACATCTGTGGACTAGTTTTGGGGTTATTACCCTTTATCAACACAGAGTGGCTGCTTGGCTAGATGGCGCTGTTGAACTCACCATTCGAATATAGTTTTCAAAGTGAGACACAACTACTCTGTGTTGATAAAGGGTAATAACCCAGAAACTAGTCCACAGATGTTTTGCGTCAGATGGGAATGATGAACTCCCTGTTTAAAAATATAAGGACCTGGATATTGTGTCATATAGCCAGTTAGAAATGCTGTTTCCTGGGGCTAAAACAACAGTAACATAATCCCTTCCAGGACAGCCACATTATGTTGGCAAATAGCCTTTAATTTACTCAGGAGAAATTTTCCAGGCACCATTGCATCATACTGAAATTATTATCTCCTACCCTAACCATATAAATATTTTTTTTTTCATCCAAATCAAGAAGAGATTAAAACTGGTTAAGATTAAGCCTAAATAATAATTTATGACAAGCCTAATTTTTTGCAATTTTTCTCTTTTTCTCAATGTAATAAGTCTTTAAACTACTACAATGTTTATTTGTGTCTTATGTAGAGAGTGCAGATCTAATTATGGCCAATAAAATGCTGCAAAAAATATCACTTGTGTATAATCAGAATTGACTTTTTTTTCTTTTTGGTTGGTTATCTAGTATAATGGCAGTATAAAAAGCATTGAAAAAGTTCGTGTATACTAAGCAAAGCAAAAAACAAATTCAAACGTGACCTTTGAAACTTTACTGGAATTGATCATGGAAATTATACAGCCTGTATATAGTGAGTGCTGTTTACTGAATATCATCTGTTTTCTGACTGACTTAGGGCTACTCACTGGTTTCATCATCATCATCATCATCATCATCATCATGGACAACCGGACATTTGATGAGAAAAAGACACTACATTAAAATGATCAACAAACCTGAACTGGAAACTCTCTAAATATCAAAGCAGTTAAATACGAAAGTGTATAAATAAGAGCACTAACTGGTATGTTCTGGTTTATGTTCTGAAGATGGTTAAAACTGATGCTGTGCCATTGTACCTAGCTCAATGCTGTCACTCTCAGCAGGCACTCAGTTGAATAGCAACTGTTTGTGCATCAGTTTTTTACTTGAGGCTTGGCCTCCAGATTTATGAACTTTGCAAATGCCATTACAGATTCTTTCTGCCTCCATTCCATTGTCATGCCATTATAGTGCTGGCCACCTTCCATACTCTGCTGATCTTCAAGCCAAGAAGGGCAAAATGTCAAAGTATTGACTGCTCTCTGACAGATTTGTGGTTGAGCCTGTGGCAGTGGAGACCTCTGGCATTCTTCTCTCCGGACTACATCCCAGTTTACTGCTATCAGCATAGAGATGGCTATTCACAAGTGTCAGTCCTACGAGTTGAAATGGCTGTTCCAGAACATCATCCTTGCTATCCTCTATGGCAACACCATTTCCATATTTTCCACCAGGACCATGAAGCAGACTGACGAGTCTACAGGTGTTGTGTCTCTTAAAAAGAAGGCAACAAAACCAACTGGAAGGTGCAGATTAAGATAGAAGATAGAAGTCCACTTTTAATAATCTAACTGTGGACTGTCCTTAGTGAACTTACCAAACTCTTCTCAAATCATCATCATCATCATCGTTTAACGTCCGCTTTCCATGCTAGCATGGGTTGGACGATTTGACTGAGGACTGGCGAAACTGGATGGCAACACCAGGCTCCAATCTGATTTGGCAGAGTTTCTACAGCTGGATGCCCTTCCTAACACCAACCACTCAGAGAGTGTAGTTAAATACCTTACTAAAATATTATGTAGTATATGTATACATGTTTCTATAAACCAACAAGTGAAACCTTTACATGGTAGCTAAACATGTTAAAAAAAATAACAAAGAGCACCCATGAAGCTCATATTACTTTGAGACAGACAGCTGGGCTTAGCAGGTATCACTGCTTTAAACAAAGGTTTATAAAGTCAAAATATATATATATATATAACTCTATATAAATATTCCACTCTAACTTTACCCCCCCTTTACCTCTCTCTCTTTTACAAAATTTTTGAAAAGAATTAATAAAAATAAAAAAGTTGTGCTTATGAGTTATGTTTATAGGGGGAATTCAACCAAACAACAAAGATCCTTCAAATATAAAGGCATTTAATCTTGAACCTGGGGTTTCTGCACCATAATCGGGTGGCACAATATAAGTCTGTTACTTCTACTAAGGAAATTCTTCTTAACTTTAGTTGGGAATCTTCTGTGACCACAAAACCCTCATCCAATCAGTACTTATGACTAGATGTGACGTTGGTGATTTTTTCATAAAGTGTAGTATTCCTAGAATGTTTAATCATGAAATCATTGTATGTGTTTTATCAACTTATTTGGACTGTGAACATCCACTTTCCATGATAACATGGAAAGTGGAGAATAAAATGATGATGATGATGATGATGATGATGATGATGATGTGTATGTGTTAAAATAATACAAATATATAGTTTGTGTATGTCTTGCTAAGAAAGTGATACCAACTAGCAATTCATCACCAAATCAAGGCTTAGATTTCATATCACTTCCACACCATGCTATTATATTTGTGTTTGTATATATTTCTCAGTACTTTTCAGAATGTTTATATTTAGTTTGTTCATATGTAAGAGTGTGTGTATGTGCTTGTTTGTTTTAGGATCTGAATCATGTGTGTCTTAATTCCCCAGACATTCCCCAGTCAGTGTGAAGCTGACAATAGCAATGATCTGACTTGCTTACATATAATTATAGCAAACTAGAAATCATCTTCATACTCCATTGATTGTAAGCTCATTTTTTTTAACATATGAAACTTGCTTCATCCCTATGTGTGTATGTGTTTATTAGAATGGGATCAAATCTGGGGACCATAAGGTTGCAAAACAAAGGTAACCACTCAACCATTCTTAAATGCACATTAAGTAGGGTCCAGTTTTCAAGAGTCTAATATTTTAGAAAAGAAATGTCAGCTGATTGAGGGAATAAATGCATACACAGTAAAACTAATGTTACAGAAATTTAAATGTAGGGAACAAAGTTAGAATGAAATACTGTATATTAATAAAGCAATAATGAACAGAGTTATTCTGATAGGGAAACATAAAGGTTAAAAAGAACATGGTGAGTATTTTTTTCAGAAAAGTGAATATACAAGTGTTTGTCAAAATAAAATTGTTACATATTTGTTGGTAATGAGATAGGCATCAGGTAATTTAGTATACCCTGTTATGTGATATTAAATGTAAAAAGCAAATGATCAGCAATTCAATGCAAATTGTAAATATTAAATACTCGCAATCGAGATGTTACCCACAACCATATAATTGCTCAATCTAATTCTTAAAGCTCTTACTGTAGAATTCAAAACTGGATTTTTCTCTGATAAAAATGCAAAAGTTTGAATGCTAAAATGTTACTAAATACCCAGAATCTTTTAAGCTGTGAAACAGTTTATGGCTTTGTTTATCATGTAATAAAAAAGTTATCTAGATTGTGCTTTGGTCATATTAGTGTTGAGTATCATTTCAACTATTGAACCAAAGTTTTCAGTAAACTGAGTGAAATGAGGGTCAGGTTTATTTTAGTTATTGATTAATGATGGGGAAAGAGACAATAATGGATAATCATTGAATACACTGACAACACAAGAATCTGCATGCAACTTATCATCATGAATGGTAACTGGATTAAAAATAGGGTGAGGAAAATCTAGAATGCAGTAAGACAATTTATACAAAGAGGGTGAACTAGAAAAGGTTAAAGTTATTTTTGTTATGTTATTTCCATTCTTATTGGAATGGAAATAAATCAAAAATGAAATGATGAGGTGGAAAAAGAAAACCTTACAGATTCTAATATTCAATGTAAATTTAACAATATCTTGTATTGTCTTCAAGGGCAGGTGTGGGTCCATATTTGTGTGTCACATTCTACTCAGGAAAATTTTTTTTTACTTCTATTACACCATAAAAATATGGGAGTATAAAAGATACTCTAAAAACATACACAAAATATCTAAATGTTAAGATGAAAAAAATTTTTTTTTTTTTAAGCATAACAAAAATCTGAAAATTCAAATAAAATAGTTTGAAATTATAGAATAATAAAGTATAGTATATTTTCAACGAAACAAGTTTTTAAATTAAATATTAATATGAGAAAAAAGAACCTAAGCAAAAATGTAGTTACAGATTTTTAGAACTAATACAAACCAAACTTTTTAAAAATCTTGTCAAATAAAACCAACACTTCAGTGATTACTAATTTGATATCTATTATATTAGTTATAAAGTAAACTTATCCATTAAAAGAAAGGGGGAAAAAACATCTAGAATTGATGCCAGTTTTAAGCACAATAAGCATTACTGAAGTATGAATACTATAAGAACAAAATCTAAAAAACTGATGTTTTGATTTGTGAGAAAGTCTGGCCAAGCCATAAAAACAGAGCAAATATAGTCTATTGTCAGAGTTTAGAATAGCCATCAGGATAAATAAAGAAAATACCAAAAACAACCAACTTCAATTTAGGGAAAAATTTTTGAATGAGTTTATAAAAGTAGAATAACAAGTAAGTTCAAGTGAAATAAAATATACTTTTGAAGAATTAGTTAAAATAATAACGGAAACTAACTATTATTACAACAATGATTGATATCACACAAGACAGAAATATGCATTCCTAGAAATTTGTGCAGATTCTGTCAGTCTATGCACAGAGTTTCATTAATGAAAATGTATTGATTAAGGAATTTATGTTATGGTTTATACATGTTTATCAGGAATCTGCGAACACAATACCAAAAACACACAATTTGTTACCTGCCATCACCAAATACTTGCAGTGACCGTCTAAAAAGGTAGCACCATCATATAGCAGCCTTATTTAATGTCTTCTAAACTACTGAGTAATTATTTATTAATGCTTCGACCCTTTAACTGTATGTTGAATTATAAAGACATAAACAGATTTTACTCATAGAATGATGTTTCAGAGAACGTATGAAAAAGTTTGAATAATGTCAAATGAATGCATACTATACATTTTTCAGTGCCACAAAATTATAGAACTAATTAAGTGGATTCAATGAATGAAATAATTGGTAATCAGAAGATACATGGAAAAATATCAAGTTCTTAATAAATAATGTAAAGAATAGTATGTATGTATATATATATATATATATATATATATATATATATATATATATATATATATATAATAAAGAACACATTAATCAGAAAACTAAATCTCTCAATGTCAAGGGTAGCTATCATACTAACATGATGAAATATAAGGAAGAAAACACATATATATAACATCCAAAATTAATCAACTAGTTTTAGTTTTAAATTCTGTTTTAGAGTTGAAGAATCAAGAAATTGAAAAGCAACTGCTAATGAATTCTTTGAGCAAACTGTTGGATAAATAATAAAGTTTGCAAGAAATTCCCTATCAGAACGAATTTTCTCCCTTCACCTTAGCAAATCAAGCGTATCAATTTTGTGTCATAATGATGGCTAAACCACAATGACAAGGTGGGGGATATAGTTTTTGTGAGATGTGTCTTGAAAGGGTATTATGAAAAGTTGACTAGAATGTCTTCTGGAAAAACAAGTTTGAAGTATAACTGTTGAATGAAAATGTGAAAAGAATGATAAATAAAATATGACACAAGGATACCTATTACACACAAACAAAAAAAAAAAAAGTAATAAAAACCAGCTGTAGGAAAGGATCCCATTTTGAATTTGCTATGGATTTAAATAGTGCGTTGTGAGAAGACAAAGAGGAATTAGTAGAGAATAGGATGATGACTAGCTTTCTAAGAGGGACTTACAGTCAAAGAGTTAGATTTGATTTTGTTTTTCCAACCCAGAATAGGAGTGCTTGATGGAGTGGGAGGCTGCCTTAAGTCACTTGCACCCTGCAGAAACAAAAATAAAACAAAGCATGCACCATGAACAGCAAAAAATGACGAATATGAAAGATAGGGAAAGAAAAGAAAAGGGTGGGATGCAGGTAGGATTAAAAAAATAAATGAGTTACATGAATTGATGAATAACTGCAATGGTGGGTTTGAAAAAAATAAAAATAAGGTGCTATGATTGAATTTCAATTGTCAAATTTCTTCAGTATATTTCAAACAATTTAGAAATATGTGGATAAGGTTAAACTGGTCTATGTAAACTAATCTCATCACCTTCAACCAAAATTATCTCTAATTTAAAGAATAAAGAAGCAATGAGAAATATATTTGATTTGTTCTGGCAATATAATTTGGTCGTCATTTTACCAACAGCCAGTAAGTCAACAAAGATGTAAAATGAAAGTGTTTATGTAATACCTCAAATCTAAGAAATGGATATTATAGAAACAAAATTAAATGAGTAATTATTAAGATGGAAAAAGAATATTTGACATGAAGCTTTCATTGAGGTACTTATGCAGTTAAGGAAAACTTAACAAAGGAGTTGAAGCAAAATCCAAATCACCAGTTAGGACAAGGGCTACTCTTTTATCTAAAAGATTTTAACTTGATTAGTAATAAGTGATGACATTAAATTCTTCCATTTACAACAATATAATTGGAAGGTAATTTCAGGTACGTTGAAAAGGATCATTCACTGAAACTTAAATTTCAAAAATAGAATATTGTCTTATTTTATTAAATATCAAAGCCACCTTTACAAGCATCAATGGGAATAAGTTATATAATCAAAAACAACATTCTATTAAGTTATGTTGTGGTTAAATAATAAGACGGTCATTCGAAGAAGAAATTAAATTTTGTAATATTAGCACACAATTGAAAATAGTTGATTGCGATCACTTATTTAAAACAAAATATATATACTCTCAATAATGTTGGTTACATGCAAAACAGCTCAATGATGTTGAGCTTTCATATCAACTGGAGGATATGATTCTGTTACTGTTAGCAATGACATTGGAATATATTTTCATTTTATACAAGTAAAAAAATCAAAGAGTTAGAAGATGGAATTTATAGAGAGGATATTAGTTTTTCAATTGCCAGCATGCATCTTTTTATATGGAGCTGTTTAAATGGTAGTATTGAGAATAATGATGTGTTTTGATGTTGCAGTTTTACTTGTATTTTTTATGTTAACATGAGAAATTGCTTTTCAAAACTGATTGGATATTTGAATATTACTGGAGCAAGTGTTTCCAATGTCGAGTTAATTTTCTTACAACAAACGGTTAAGTGAACATAACACCTATTTGAAGCTAAAGGAATTGAGATCTTTATTGCTATAACTTTGACAATAAATGTGGCAGATTTTTAACTCTCGATCACATTTAAATATTTCAACTCATGTCCAATGTGGCTCTCTCTCTCTCTCTCTCTCTCTCTCTCTCTATTATAGTTTAAACTAAAATATTTATTAAATTCAAGACAATTTAGTAACTGCTGAATTGTCAAGCTTTCAATCTAGTGTTACCAGGTTAATAGTTCCTAAAACAATATTTATTTTAAAGACAGATGGTATTTCCATTTTAAAGAAATAGACAATTGGCAACATTGCTTTCAACTAGCAATATCTTGATTTCAGATAAACCTCAAGAGTTATGCTGCTGTCCATAATGCCACCAGCTCTTAAAAAGAAACATTAAATGACTTTAAAAAAATGAAAAGGAGAAATTATGAATCTCCTTCCCCTGAGTAAATGCAAATCCCTGAAATGCTTAGTCTTGACTTCATGGCATGAAGCCACTGAGAAATAAATCTTTCCTGGGAAAAGATACCCAAATGTCACAAGTAACATTTCTATAAGATTTGGTATATATTCCCCAAAGCTAAGCGATGAGGCACTAGAGCTTAAAGTGCTTTGCCAAGAAACATAATGGAACATCCAGAGCACATTTGAAATGATGGTCAATAAAAAACCACAAAGGTTATACAGTAGAAAGTGCAAGGACACATTATAGCTGCTAAGGACTGCACAACTGACTATGGAAGCAGCCACTTGTAAGAACAACTGTACACTTAACACACACCCATATATACACAATGGAATCTGCCATCAATGATGATTAGATGTGTGTTCAGTTTTTGCTGAACAACCTGCACAATTGATTTGTCTAGAGTGATTAAATGTATGTGCTGTACATTTGCTCACCTGTCCCTCCATCAAATTGACATTGCCTGAACAGGTGCACGGTGTACCACACATCAGGTGTTGAAGTGACTGCAGAGTAATGTGAGATAAAGTGTTTTGCTCAAGAACACAATGCACAACCCGGTCCAGGAATTGAAACCATGATTTTGTAATCATGAGTGTAACTACCTAACCACTAGGCCATGCACACACACATGATAAATAATTCACCCAAGACAGAATTATTTATGAATTAGAGTAATGATCTAAATGATGTGTAGCTATATTCTTAGTGAATAAATAAATTCTATCACATAATCTAGTACATAAAATCAAAACTATTTTGTTTCTTGAAATGAGCAAGATAATTCAGTATATTGAGTGAAGATGGTATTAATGGAATATGATGCTGTTATAAAAATCAACTCAAAGAGAGAAATTTCCAAACATAAATAATTTAGAGTCCATCTTGAAGTTATCAATATTTGATCTAAACTGAAGTTTCTAGAAACAGTCCATGAAGCCGTTTTAGAATGACCTAACATCTCAGACAAATACATTTTATATCAAGATGGATATCTAACTTAATTTTCTTGATCTTTTAAATTAAAAACAAAATGTTGATTTTGCAGATGGTAAAGCAATTTCAAAACTACGTAAAAAATGACACCGTTAAATAACATATAAATTAGTTATTAGTGACAGAAGTAGTCTTTGTAATGAATATTATTTTGAACATCCAACTTGTATTGTTAAGAATGCCATAAAGTGTGGTGATCTTCCCAAGAAATTATCTCCTATATATTGTACATACATTAGGTACGAAGAAAAGGCAGAGCTTATATCAGTTGATGAAATTTCGTCAGCACTGGTGGATGGGACAGCTGGATCATGATTCCAGCATAAATTGCACATCATCCAAGTTAAATTGTTGGATGATGTGCAAACTAATATTTGTTACAAAGACTGCTTCTGTCACTACACAACCAGCAGCTAGCTTTTTGCAATATCACTGACTGTTTGGTTTGAAAGATTTGGAGTCTGGCATTTGGTGTTTGGGTGCCTCTTGCTGATCATTCTACACAATTTATGCTGACATCACACAAGACAACAGTCCCATTTGACAGTGCTGACAAAATTTTATCAACTGACATAATCTGTGCTTTTTTAGTACCTGACATCTATACGAGATGATTTCTGAAGACAATTAACACAGTCTGTAATGTTCTTAACAACATATCCCAGATGGGTGTGCAAATTAAAATATAATTGTTTTTGTTATTCCCGTTATCATCAGCAGAAGCTGAATTCTTCTTCTTCTTCTTCTTCTTCTTATCATCATCTGTATTATCACTATTATTAATAGGACTACCATTATTCCAAGGAAAGAGAACAGAAACAGTAGAATGTCAGACAAAATTCCTTTCAGAGTTCAGTTTTCTTTCTCAAAGCTCTTTCTTTCTTTCTAATTTGTCGAGGTGGGGTGGGGGTAAGGGTGTCAATGAAACTGAGTCTACCCACCTCTTGTACAGTTTTGTGTCAATGTCAAGAATCATTATTAGTACCTGGAGTGTCCCACCTGCAGACTATATGAAGTAGTCCTGGGTGTAGACTTCTGTTGACACGACTCAGTGCTAATGTAGATTTTTTTTTTTGTCTGAGTTCACAGATTCTTGACAGTCTTGTGTGCAGTTGTTTCTATCAATTACGTGTTCGGTCCTTTTCAGAACACAATGTCTTCCCACAGGAAACGACAGACAGTGCCTGGCTACAGCTCAACACACTGTTCTCTAAAGACAATGATGTCTAACGGAGGCACAAAAGTACAAATTTTGCAGGAGATAATTTCAACAACTGCAGTACTTTATAGAGACATATTTTATTCTCCAGACAACTAAATGCTGCCAAGGTATACGATCTCATCACCTACAAATCCTCTTCCAATGTCTTATCATGTTAATAACAACAACAACAACTGCACCAAATTTTTATGTTCTTATGTTTTGACAGACACTCTCTAGAACAATACCCTGTGCAAAACCAAAACTATGGTACCCTAGTCATATTATCAAGTTGAACTTCTTGTCTCTTGAGGTCTCAGGGTGAGACTTGGAGTCAACTTGTACAAATACAAAGCAAAAGCTAAACATAAAATAATAATAATAGTTTTTAATTTAGGCAAAAGGTCAGCAATTTAGTGGTGGTAGGGGGAGGGTAATTAACATCAACGACCCCCATACCTGACCATTACTTCATTATATTGACCCTGGAGGTGTGGGTGTCAAAGCTGACCTCAACAGGGTTTGAATTCAAAGCAAAGAACCAGCACAGATGCAGCAAGGTTGCTTTATCCCAATACTCAAACAATTCTGCAAGCTTACTACCTTGTTGATGATGATGATGATGGTTATGATATCACAATTGTGCACAAAGACACACATGAATAGGTTGTAATAGACAGAATGCTGAAATCTTTGAGAAAGTAAAGATAGACAAACATCAGGATTTGGTAAGAGCCAGGTACAGGCAACAGGTAAAGTTGTTTCTTTTGTTATCGGCACACTTGGAACAAATTCAAAGAATCCTGGGCATACCAGATATCTTAAAGAGTGCACAAATGGTTGTGGTGCTTGGAATGGCTCACATACAGAGGAAGGTGTGGTGCCTCTGAGCAGTGGGTGGGAGCTGAGGCATAATTACACACAACCAGAACTGTTGGAGAACAACAATAACAATACAAATTCACAAATTTGACCAAAGTGAGATGGCGAGAATATTTTTACAGACCCCAGAAAGAAAAGAAAAAAAGGGAAACTAAATGCTGTGAAGAATTTCATCTGGCACTCTAAACATTCACTACTCTTAACATTACATTAGTAGAGGAGGAGAGGAGGAGGAGGAGGAGGAGGAGAAAAGGAAGAAATAAACAATATGTCAGAATATGACTTATTTTCTGTAAAAACGAAATTAGGTAAAACTGCAATATCAAATATTTGCAAAGACAAACATTTTACGGAGAATTATTCTTCATTTTGAAACATTTAATACTCTTACTAGTACAGTTATGTACTAGCAATAGTGTTAAATGCCTCAAAGTCAAAACTTTGTGGATCCATGCACAACACGAGTGGGGAAAGGCATTAAATCAATAAAAAAAAGAAAAAAAGTTGGTTCTGTTCTGAATCTTCAAACAAAACAGACAGATTAGAGATTAGGGATTGAAATAGTCCTGAATTATCTAGGTGGACAAAAATAACGGTCAGTTTTGTTCACCATATACCTAAGTCAAATATTACATTTATCAAGAATTCTTTAAATTAGATGATACACTCATTATACACCATATAAATAAGAGGGATCCTAATCCTTATATTTTCTATTCTATTCCCAAATACACACACACACACACACGTGCATCTAAGTTGGTGCACAAAAAAGAAAAAAGTAATCAAGACATTCAGTTGCACCTGTATTTAGAAACAGGTAAACTTGGCTTATATTTTTTTTAATTTTATTATGTGTATGATGAGCTGAAAAAAACCCATAAAATGATATATATTCATGTATACACACACACACACACACACACACACGCGTATATAAAACTGCATATACATATTTTCAGACACATAAACACACACACTCACATAAAACAGAGACACATATATGCATGTATTGTTCTACTTTTTCCAGTCATTCAGGAGCACCATCTTGACAGGTTTAGTCAATCGAATTGATCCCAGTATATCTTACAGGTTTAGGAGTTATCCTATTGGTGTCTTTTCCCCTGAACCACAAAGTTACACAGACATAAACAATTCCACAAGATTTGTTAAGCAGTGAGAGACAAATACAAACACA
Organism: Octopus bimaculoides; assembly: GCF_001194135.2. Classification (NCBI taxonomy): domain Eukaryota; kingdom Metazoa; phylum Mollusca; class Cephalopoda; order Octopoda; family Octopodidae; genus Octopus; species Octopus bimaculoides. Next base: position 6,638,368 of record NC_068997.1, read on the forward strand.
TGTAAACACACACACACACACACACACCAAATCTATTTACAAGCAGCAAAAGTAGAAGACATTCCCCAAAAATAGTGTGTGTGAGTAAACATATACACACACATAAATACACACGTGCATATTTAAGTTTTTACTTTTATCTTTTTGCTACTCCATGTTTTCTTTTAGCATATGGATATGAGAAATATCATTTTCCATATAAAATATAAAAATTTGCAACCTACATGAAACATTTTACATGGAAGTTAACGAACCATTTGTAGATGCTCATGGAAGTTAACGAACCATTTGTAGATGCTCATGGAAGTTAACGAACCATTTGTAGATGCTCATGGAAGTTAACGAACCGTTTGTAGATGCTCATTCAGCATATATATGTGAGTTTCTCTTCAAAAAAACTGTTCATAATTCAATTTGTTTGTATACATAACTCTACATATATGGGTGCCCCACTGTACGTGTGTGTGTGTGTGTGTGTGTGTGTGTGTGTGTGTGTGAATACACATATATAAATGTCAATACATAAACCCCTCTATACAGACACACACACACTCTCTCTCTCTTGAAATTAAAATATTAAAGAAGTTAGAGTCTAGGTTTTTGTAAATGCCATCTAGTAATGATAAAGTTAGTTTATAGTTTGTAATTTTATTGCAGAACATTGAGCAATGCCTACATACTGAGGTCAATAAACAAATATTATCATAAACATTCAAAGAACATAATTGATGATCTGTGACATGACATATTGAGGTGAGCCAAAAGTTTTGCAATATTTGCAAATGTTTGCAGTGTTTATATCACATGACCAAAGCAGTTGAAGACGTGGAGAGTGCCCCCATTGAGATTGGTAATATCATGGTAGTTGGTGCACTGGCTCAGTCCATGATTTGAAAGCCACACTGATGAATATGCAACATAGTCTAATTTAGGAACTTATGCTTTACAAGTTCAAACTGGGCCATGACACTGCAGAATCAGGTTGTGTGAAAGGTGAAGGTACAGTTGACCATGATACAGTAACCAGATGGCTCAAGAAATTGCGCTTGGGTTGCAAGAACCTCACTGATCAGGCAAGGTTAGGTAGGTCTAAAACTGTTGATTCCAAGGCCATGCTCCAAGCCATAGAGGTAAGTCCAGAAAGTATCAGATGAGCACAGCATCTCATGGAGGTATACCATTGTGCAGCAAAAATACTACCTGGCGTTGATTAACAGAAAGCAAGCTCTTCTGCAGCAAGATAATGTGAGACCTCAAACTGCTCAAACAATCCATAATAAACTCCAAGAACTCAAGGGAATCAAACTGATGTCACAACCAGCATATAGTCCGAACGT
>NC_068997.1:6639714-6643031 GCF_001194135.2 Octopus bimaculoides
AGATTATTACTTGTTCCCAGCCATAGCTCACTTTCAGCATTCACAATGCTTCATTAAGCAAAGAGGCAGTGGAAGCATCAGTGAAGTTCTTAACAGGGCTCGCTGGAACAACTTTACAAGACTCAGTTCATAAATTTTACTCGTAAACACTGTCCTAACATTTAGGTGTATTAAATTTTATAGTAACTATTTATGCTTCAAAAATCTTAAAACTAAGGCTGAGCTGAAGTAATGATTCTCAAACATGTGACATTTTCTAATTTACAATTTAATCGCTGATTTAGCCATAAAAGGTATGTAAAAGAAACTGATCATCATCCTACCACTGCCATCTCTGAATACTTTCTCTTCAAAATTTTCAGTAATCAAAAGTTACATGCCATCTGTCTACGCTTCTTATTTACTGTTTATTTAGAACTAAACTTTTTTTTTTTTTTTACTACATCATTAACCTTGCCTCTCCCAAATATAAACTTATTTGCCAACAAGCACCTACACCACTGCAATCTAGTGCTAACCTGACCAAACAGTTAAGTGAGTAGGTGATTGATTGGATGTCATCCAGATACAAAGAGACATTGAAATGCATGCACATCCATCTGGTGCAATTCAATAATGATAATGACCAAGTCACTTGTAGGTGGGTCAATATTATAACTTAATAGGTTTATTATAGATAATTAAACACATTTCAAATACAGTAAAAGAAAAAAAAAACATGGTGGAAGAATTTTTTAAAGGGTTCTTCTAAAAAAAGAATAGTACATAGAAATTTAGATATTCTAGTTTTAAAAGCTGAGTGTTTAATTTACTGTTTAATGATTTGAGTGTGTGAGGGCATTATATAGAAATTTTTAAAATGTGTTTTATTTCAAAAGAAAATTATTAACTCTTGACAAAAAAAAAGAAGTAATTAAAAGAAACAAAATGAATGAATAAAATTTAGCCAGATTGAATGGAATTTCTTATAACTTAAATAATCGAATTCAGTGAACTTTGCTAATTATCATTTTTAGTAAAAACTCATTAAATAAAACATGGATTCAGAGTTAACTGGTATAATTTTAAAATTTTGTTTTTGCCAATACAAAAAATAAGTCTTTGAGTTAAAATGAAGTCTTATTTCAATATATTTCCTTTTCAGTTTCTAGGGTTGGCCCTATGAAAAATAAATTAAAAATGATTTTAATTTATTGAGTAAAATTCTCATATTAAATTATTTGTTCCAAATCTTTAAAGAGATACGCTCATTATGAATGGAAATTAAGTGAATCCCATGAGTCAACTTTAATAATAAAAATATATTTTAAAATGTATTTATATAAATGGCAAATAAAGTAATTCATTTTACCTAAACAACAATTTCAGTTCAACTTTAAAGATTCAAATGTTATTTTTGTAAAAACCTGAATAAATTATCAAATTCCCTTAAATTCTCTTCTAAAAGATGCAGATTCAAATGAATATTTTTTATTAAGAATTAGATTTCAGTAACAAGATGATTCAAGTTTGGTTCATATTATGTAAACTCAAACTTTTCTAGCTATGTCAGATTCACCTCTACTCCTGTCATAGTCCTTTATCAGTTTCTACCCATTGTTTAAAAAATTAGTGTAACTGTTTATAACTGTGTATAAATTTGGTTAATAAAACAGTTTACTAAATAGGTATCAAGTTCCAAGCCATTCTCTTAGAAGATCTGTTGCCATACCAGAGCTAGGTCAATAGAAACATAAATGAAATATGTTAATTCAATTATTGGTTTAAATTTTTATATATTAAAATTATCCATCATACATATGTTTAGAGAAATCTTTAGGTATATATGCACAATGTTAAGAGGCCTGTGATTCTATTAAACAGAGTCATGGCACACGTTTTTCGTTCAGCAGTGAAATTCCCCATGAACTTTCTAGGTGCGTGTGTGTGTGTGTGATTTTTGTTTGTCTTAAATTCAAAAATCTTTACAAGTCTATGGCTTTCAATGGGTAAATAAATAACCAAAAATCATTTTCATAACCACTTCAAAAGGTTATTTAGCAGATTAAATTACCAAAATGAGCAAAAAAAAGTCCCTGTGGATGAGTTAAGGGACTGCAATTAGTAAATAAATAATTCCTTCTACAGTAAGCAAAAGGCTTGACATTTTGGTGGGAGAGGGCCAGCCAATTACATTGTCCCCAGCTGACACTTATTTCATTGATCTGAAAATGATGAAAGTAAAGTTGACCTTGGCAGAATTAGAACTTAGAATGTAAATCTGGAAGGAGTGCTGCTAAGCATTTAATCCAATCTGCTAATTCTGCTAGTTCTCCACCTTAATTTGGAAATTAATTACGACATGGATAGCAACACTTATCAATTAATAAAGTACAAAATACAAAAGCCTTCAGTTTATTAACTTTTGCTGCATATCCCCAAAGGGCTTGATTTTTCAAGCCTTTTTCATTTTATTTTTCCAGAGGGACAAAATTTTGTTATCATTTTACTAATTTTATAATTGTTACATCACTGACAAATTTTGACATTTCTATGTATTCATCTCCCAATTTTAATTATTAAAGAAAATATTCTGTTCTGTCAGACAGAGAACTCAAAGAATGAGTTTTTCTATTTACAAATATTTTTTATTAGAAATATATCTAATTAACTTGTGCTCCTTTGAAAATTGTGAAAAATTTTCAAAAACAATTTTTAGTATGCTTTTAAAAGAAAAAACTGAGGAAATTAGATGTTTAAAGTTTAACTGTTTTTATAGTTTTACTTTCTTTCAGTGAGGTTTGGTCAAAGCTTGTCATTTCGAGAGATATATTATGATATAATACAATAATTATTTTTAAATTACAATAGTTATCTAGAAAAAGACTAATTACTCAGATAATATTATTATGTTGAATCATCAAATTGCTACAACTTTTACAGACTTTCTTTGGAATAAAATTTGAGTAAATGATAAATTCAGAAAAACATTCTGTGTTGCTTATTTTAAAAAATACTATGATTATCCAAATAAAAACAAGTTTATTCAGAAATGTGGGGAAATTCCTGAGAAAACTAAATAGTTACTAGAAAATATTTAAGGTTTATAACAAAGAAAATGTATATTAAGTGGTGCTCCAGCATAGGCACAAAACAATGACTGAAACCAGTAAAAAGAAAAGAATAAAGTATGCGTGCACATTCTATCTTTTACTGGCCTCACACACGCACACACACACACTCGCTCTCTCTCTCTCTCTTGCTCTCTCTCTCTCTCTTGCTCTCTCTCTCTCTCTTGCTCTCTCTCTCTCTCTTGCTCTCTCTCTCTCTCTTGCTCT